>NW_008825619.1:2580110-2597946 GCF_000699105.1 Pygoscelis adeliae | reverse complement strand
ATGAATGGATTGAGAGCAGCCCTGCCGAGAAGGACTTGGGAATATTGGTGGATGAAAAATTAGATATGAGCTGGCCATGTGCGCTTGCAGCCCAGAAAGCCCATGAAATCTGGGCTGCATAAAAAGAAGCGTGGCCAGCAGGTCGAGGGAGGTGATTCTCCCCTTCTACTCCACTCTTGTGAGACCCCACCTGGAGTACAGCTCTGGGGTCCCCAGCAAAAGAAAGACATGGACCTGTTAGAGCGGGTCCAGAGGAGGGCCGCAAAAATGATCAGAGGGCTGGAACACCTCTGCTATGAAGAAAGGCTGAGAAAGTTGGGGTTGGTCAGCCTGGAGAAGAGAAGGCTCCAGGGAGACTTTATTGTGGTTTTTAAATGTATAAAGGGGGCTTATAAGAAAGATGGAGAGAGACTTTTTACCAGGGCATGTAGAGATGGGACAAGGGGCAACAGTTTTAGACTAAAAGAGGATAGATTTAGACTGGACATTAGGAAGAAGTTTTTTACAATGAGGGTCGTGAGACATTGGAACATGTTGTCCAGAGAAGTTGTGGATGCCCCGTCCCCAGAATTGTTCAAGGTCAGGTTGGATGGGGGCTTTGAACAACCTGATCTAGTGAAAGACATCCCTGCCCATGGCAGGGGGGTTGGACTAGATGATCTTTGAAAGTCCCTTCCAAGCCAAACTGTTCTATGATTCTATGATTCAATGATTCAATGATTCTATGATTCTATGATTCTGATTTTATGAAATGGACTTAGTATGACATTTTAAATAGTAGGATGTCTAGGACACCATAAAGGACACTGAGTTTAAGAGTAGTGTCAATTATTGTGACGTTGAAACATAGAGTAGCAATTATACTGTGATGTGTCTTAGCAAAACGTATAAAAAATACAACATTAGATGGTTCCTGCCAGAAAAAGGACAAAAAAAAAAAGAGGAAGAGAGACATTTAACCATAGCCATTGCTATG
Source organism: Pygoscelis adeliae (assembly GCF_000699105.1). Lineage (NCBI taxonomy): Eukaryota > Metazoa > Chordata > Aves > Sphenisciformes > Spheniscidae > Pygoscelis > Pygoscelis adeliae. The sequence continues at coordinate 2,596,970 of NW_008825619.1, read as the reverse complement.
TTTATTCACAGAACAATATATTTAATCTCATAAACATTTGCTATGCTCACAATTTGCTAATGTTGACTTCCTAGAGACTGTAAAATTGCTATAATTTCTTCTGGGTTAAGCAAGTCCTGTCCTATTATCCCTAATTCTGAAAGACTGTACAGATGAATGACAGAAGTGTGAGACCATAAACCAGAACCTTTGAATTTCCCTTGACAGATAAATGTCCTAATTGTTGGTCTAGTCAATCTTGCACATGCTCTTGATCTCTGACACATTCAATGTTTTGTGCTCTTTTGCAGAATGCAACGGCTTCAAAGGAAGGACGTAGAATTAACAACGTCCCTTCACTCAGAATGGGCTCCAGCTTGTGATTTTTTGTACTTTTCAGTGAAGGGAAAGCTAAGATCTGGGCAAAGGAGGGAAGTGTACATGTTTTTCCTGTATTCAAATCTAGTGCTTTAGACCTAGAAGTGTTTGATAATAAGATGTAGGAGATTCCTAGGCTTCATCTGTTTCCATTTTTCAAAGAAAGCTTTTGCGAAATGCCAGGCTACAAACCCTGAGTGTAAAGGATCCTTTCTGAGGCTCAGTAAAGTGCCAAGATGCAAGGGAGAGGCATTTATCTCACAGTATTTTCAGTTAGTTACCTTAACTGGCTCTAGTTCACGTAACTGGGACTAATTTTTATAAGAGCTGGAGATGCCTAGGCTGCAAAGCTAGGGAGTGGGCCTAAAAGTTAGACATTATTAAGAATTGACATGTTTTTTTTCCTTTTTAACTTGGGGTTGGATCTGTCTTCAGTGGGAGACATTCACTTAAATGTGTTTATATGACTTTGCTGGGTTTGTGTTGCAGTTGTGATTTATAGATGAGATTTTCAAAGTTGTCAGGTTTGGTTTGGTGACTAGACAAAAGCATGCAGTGTGGGGGTTGAGGTTGCTTCAAAAAAATCTCATCTTAACTCAATGCAGTTTATTCTGTGGAAATCTTGGTCATATTCCCATCAACAGGATGTTTGCTATTGACTTCAGTGAAGCCAGTTCTTCCATCCAGACAATTTTTCCTTTAGGATAATCAGCCATGACAACTGAGCAGAGGAGAGTTTTGGAGTACTCTAATTATATTTCACATGTTTATTTTGCAATAAGCATAGTTCTGGCTGATATTTTAAAGAAAAATATGATGAGGCTCTGAAGCTGCAAAAGTCTTTTCTGTTTTAACATATCTAATAAGTGCAGACTTTGTCTTATGAAGGTAAAAGTTTTATACAGAGAATATGGTGCATATGATGGAAAGACATAATTCAGAAGGTATATGCACACAGAGGAAGTTATTTAGACTTAGAAAAATTGAGGAAGTGTATAGCAAAGATATTTTTTATACATGATGATTTAAGGTGTATTAAGTAGATGGTCAGGTAGCCTTCTGACCCTAAAACTAGGATTAAAATAAGATGCAATTTACCAGCATAATTGACAGCTAGATATGTAAGTAGCTCTAAACATTAGTTCTTATTTTAGCTCCTGTTTTTAATGCGGTCCGAATTTGCAGTTCAAAACAAAAATTTGCATGATTGTTTACTGAGTCTTTCCAACAAAAAGTTATTTCTCAACAAAAACTGACACGTAAATCTGAGCACATTTATAATCACATAAAACGTTATTAGTCAAACTAGCTCTGTTCCAGTCTCAAGAACTTTGCTGCTTTCTCAATATATTTTTCCCAGACTGTCAACTTTTATTTAACTAAATAGTACTTTGACCAGTTGAAGCAATGCATTCTGTCACTCAAGAAATTTTCTGTAACTTATTTCTAACTCTATCATGGTTTATTGGAGCTTTTCAACAGCTGACTCATGTAATGACTACACCAAAAGAAAATAAAGTGACTTTTAAGTGAGAACCATTCTCAAAGAAAAGTTGGTTCTAGTTCAGTTGCATCCAGGTCCCTATAAAAGGCTGGGTTTCAACAGGACAAATTTATATTTGAGTATTTAATTATAACCAAATTTCAACTTTCATATGCCTTTCAATCTCACTCCCTAATTCCAACAACTAACAGCAAAACTTGTCTAACAAGGTTTTTCTTTCCTTGAACAAGGCCACCCGTCTACACTTTGAAAATTAATCCATATCATGCTTGTAGTGTTGCAGTGAAGTATGAAACATGCACATCTAAGTGAGTTTGACTGGAGGTATTCTGGAGCTGTATTTGGAGCTCCTTTCTACTCGGAATCATATGGACATAACACCTTGGTCAGGAGTAAACTTGTTCTAACTTGAGTCTCTTCCCTCTACGGAGTATAGACATGTCAGAGGCCCCACTTTCAGGGCATTTTACTAGAGTAAAACAAACTTTTGTCTTACATGCATATGCGTGCTTTGGTGCTACACATTTTTGACCTTTCCTTTTCACATGATCTTCTTAGCAGTAGTCTTAGATTTTTTGACCTTTTAACTTAATTAATAGTATGTAAAATATTTTTTCTTCTGTAGGATGCGAAGCTATTGCAGCAATTGAACAAGTTCTTTAAGCCAGGTTTCTTCCAACTTTTAGCAAGGTCTCTAGGTTATTGTTCAAGTTGTCAAGCAGCATAAAATTGGCTTATAAATGTACATGCATACTTATGTAATAAAAAATAACGTGTTAAATATTCTTAAACATATTATTTTTTCTCTTCTTAAACATATTACTTTTTTATCTTCTATAAGATGCTTGGTTCCTCTTCAATCTTATTTTTAGTAATTTTTGAATATTCTTTTATTAAAATAACTGCCTTATTTCATGTTTAGCAAAAAAATGCAAAAATACATAGTTCTAGATATTTTATAACTCTTATCAGTTATATATCTAGGTAGAAAATATTTTGATATGAAAATCAAGGAACGACTTCTTCCCTATTTTTGTCAGATAATTACATTGATTATTTCACCAGCACATGCTTGGTCTCAGGTTAGATTTTGCCTTTTTTAGGGGAACAATTGTAATATAGACATAGTGCAATGCAAATAGGTTGCTACTTCTGCTCAATTTACGAGTAACTATTAATGATAATGTCTATTTATTTTTTCCAAATATTATTAACCTTTTTTCTTAATCATAAATGTTTGCAATTTTCAAACTGTATCAAAAATAAATGAATAAAACATGTTTGTGTTCTGATCTAGGGAGTAACAAGTAAATAGCAACAAAGAAGAGTATTGTATAGGCCTGGTAGCTGTGGTCTAATATGAAAACAAAACTTCCATGCTTCCTCTGCTCTCTCCAACAAGAATTCCAAAGAGAATGAATAGAATAATCCTACTGTTATAACATTAAATAATATTATTCCTATCTCTGTTGTAGACTGCCCCATCAGCCTACTGAACACGTGGTAGTAATCTATCTTCTAAAGGCAAATGTCAACTTCAAAATTCGTATCCTCAAATAACTAGCTGAAGTGCCTATACTTGAAACGCAGCCAAAGTTAGTTCTCTTTGTAGCCAAAGGTGATAGCTGGGCATCTTCACAGAGAATTTCAGATCCTATACACTTACTGTTCACTGTATACAACAGACCTAAAAAGAAGTGATAGAGGCCATCTTCCAAGAGGTGTATGATCGCAACAGCAGGTTGCAGTGGTTCCTACCAGGCCCATGGAGGAAAAATCCACCAATACTAAGAAATACATAAACCACAGGTGGCAGAGATGAAAATAAGTGAAGACTGGTGAAGTATTGGGAAAAAAAATCATAAATTTTTCCCCTGTTCTTACACTTTTCCCTCAACATCATCTTTTGGCCATTGTCAAGGAGAGGATACTGAGCTGGAGAGACTGTTGGTCTGACCCAGCACACACGTGTTCTTTAGTCTCAGGAAGGAGTAAGGCATGGGATATTTGGGGTCTTTGGCAAAGGATCTGCACTGGAGACTTTTGACAGAGTACCACCACATATTATGATGTCAAGTACAGATCCCGGTGTGAGAAGTTTCTCTTCCAGGATCAAAGCTTAGTTTTAAAATTATGCTGATGAAGGTATGATTTACACTCACCACACTTCAAATTACCTTCTTTTACTACTTTTACCTTTCCTTTACTGCTTTTACTTCCTTCAAGGCACTCAGAACTTAAATAGATCTTGTCAGCCTACCATCTGCTTCCAGTGGCAGCCAAGGGGCAGAAAGATTTATAACAGCAGTAAGGCTCAAAAATTATATATCTTCCATAAGTATTCATCAGTAATTAGGAAAAAAGGCCTAAATGACAGAAATAAATATTTTTGTTCTGAAAAAAGTAGCTACTCTCTTCATCTGAGTTCACTGAGACAAGAATGGGAAATGTTAAAGCTACCTTCATGCATTGAACAAATGGGCTAGTAAAAGAATCTTGGGAAGCTTCAAGGTCACTTAGTTCATGTTTTTGTTTCTGTCTATATGTGTAAAAAGGTTGATGTGAAATATTATCCAGGAGACAATGTGAGGTTAACATTAGGAGGCACAAAAAAGCCACTGACCAAGGCAAGTTTAGATAGAAATGCAAGTCATATAAGAACACTGCGACTTAAAAAACTATATCTAGAAATTGGAATTTTCATCCTTCAGTAAGGTCTGAAATTCTGAAGAAGTAATATGTCCTCCACATATCCATTTCAAATCAACTAAATTCAGTGGAGATTTACACAGAAAGAAACCCCCCCAAAGGGGGTTTCTAGGAAGTTGAGAGTCCTATAAACTGTAGTCAAAGACTGACGCAGTCTTTAGGAGCTGAAGCTCATATGTTCTAGATTTTAATTTAAATAATGCACTGAACTGCATAATAATAATTAAGTACTGAAAATATTGCATGGAAAATCCTGGCCAACAGCATTCTTCCTATTAAATTCAGGAAATTATTGTCTGTGCATCATGATATCCATCCTGCTGTTTCTCTGTCTCTTAGCTAACAGGGATTACCTACAATTTCATTTTTGCAGCCATAATGAAATAAGAAATATTAAAAAAAACAAAAAAAAAAAAAAAAGGTAAGCAAAATTCTTGGCATGGCAAGGATATCTGCAAAAAAAAGTAAACCTTTATTTTCCTCTGCAAAACAAGCAGGCATGTTTGCTTGTCTCATATCAGTTGGTACTGGCATCCAGACAGCAGAGGACTTACAGAATGTGTAGCTCTTGCCATCAAGAAACAACTACAAAAATAATATGGCATAAAGTGCCATCTCTCCAGAGAGATTTAACTCCAGCTGAAGCCTTTTGTTGGGTTCACCTTGTCCTATAATATGAGCGAGCATAATATTTTTTTCTGAAACTCTGGATGTTTTGGATAAGTGTAGATTGTGGGCAACTGATGATTCAGTCAGAGTTTTGACATCAAGGCAATATATGTACATTTCCTAAAGCCCAAGAGGAAGGCTGGTTGTATCTGTCTTCCTTAGGGAATCTGATAAGGTTAAGCATTAAGATTTTAGTATGAGACTAGATGATGCATTATAAAATATGATATCTCAAGAGCTCAGAAATTTGCACAAAATGGAAATGAATTAAAGGAGCAGTTATGTATACTGTTTAACTGCTAACAAAGGTAAAACAAAAATGATTTTTTTCCCAAATAAATCAGTCTTTGGAAATCTAAATGTTACCAAAAGCTTTCAGTAGCAATTTTTCCTCTTGCCTTTAGTTCAGTCAAAGAATAATTTTCACATAGCTTTTAAGGGTACCTGTTTTGATGGTGATTTTTTTAACCTACATTTATAACAAATATTACTGACCAAAACTTGTCTATGATCAACATGAAGTATGATCTAAAGCGATGTAACTGGAACAGTCTTTTCAACTAAACAAACAAAGAAAAATTGGCCTTGCAGTTTTCAAGACAGACTTTATGGAATTGTAGACAAAGCAGAAGGAGATTTTTGGAAAGTCTTGGAGTCTACTTCTCAAGGCTTGTATACACTTACAATTAACTGTCTCAGGTTAATTACCTATGTTTAACTCCATGAGTATGCTCTTATTTAAGAGAAACTCAGCATTTCAATATATATCCAGGGGACTGTGTTTGTTTGTTTCTTGCATGCATTTAAGGTTGATTTTTCTAACCTGAAATAATTGGTCCCAAGTCAATGTTCAGAATGACAAACTGGAACAAAACAAGATATTTTATGTGGATCTTCTGTTTGGGGAGAACTTTGTTCAGATTCTAAACTCCTACATCCAAAATTATTTCAGAGTAAAACATGATCCTCATTTTTCCTAAGATCTTTAGGCAATTATACAGAACCTTATTTCTCTATTTTTGAGGATGAGATTATTAACTTTTGATTTTTATTATTTAAAAGTGAAATAAATGAAAAGTGCTATCACATAGTGGTTAATAAAGAAATAACTGAGTGATAGGTAGGCATACTCATCCATAAATTAACAGATAGGTTTCTCAGACACAAGGTATTATTCAATGTGATCTCATCTGCTATTACTTTCAAAAAAGAGAAAAAAAGACATAGGTATAACCAAAACATATGGCTTACTATTTGATATTTCACATTAAGTTTCTGGGTTCTGTCAGTTTTTTAGAAGAAAGATACACTTTTGGTTTTTAGACAGTATATCATTCTGGTACTGAGGAATGAAATTCATTACACAGAAAGTAAGAACAAAGTCCACATTATTGTCTCACCATTGTTTTGTTCAATTATGAGGTTATATTTGTTTTGCTAAAACAGTTGGTGAGAACAAGACTTAAGTTAAACAAACAAACATTCAGTTATCTGGAAAAAAAAACAAATGTCTTTGCATTATATTTAACTATAAATATATAAAACACTATAGGATTACTAAAATGTAATACTTTTTTTTTTCTTAGAATTTAAGGCATTTTAAAGTTGCCTGCAATTGCAGTACAACACCACATAGCAATGCAGATCTGTTTCAAGGTCACAAGACTCTTCAAAAATCTAAATAGTACAAACTGTAGATCTTGCATGGGGATTTGAAAGCACTCAAATTATGAGATAAAACAAGTTTCCTAGGAAATCGGGTGGTTTAGATGTAAGGTCTCCATTTGATGTCAGAGTAAAGTATAGGGGATTGTGAATAGATGCCTGGCATGGTAACTAGTCACAGCAGGGAAAAAAAAACCCCACAGGTATTTACTCAGTTTTTAAGCTCAAAAAGAAATGCTTATTTCAAGTAAAAATCAAAGTATAAGCTGCTATTACAGTAGGAACAGTGGAGGATCCTGTAACTTCATCAATCCTTTGTCTGAGTTTCTAAGCAGTTAAGATATGGTCATGCATACTGTATATAAAAGCTCAACAAACAACACTAGCAGTTCTATCAGAATGACACTCACTCCAAACAACTGTATGCTTTTTGCTATGAATTGGTGAATGGCTGCTAGCGCGCAGTATTACTTCTGGGAATGCAATTACATGTACCCTAGCAGTCAGAGAACATTTTGTAAAACACAGGAAAAAAAGATTTGTATTTTGACCTGCAGAACCAAATGGAAGATTAGAGCCAAAAACTTTTATGCAAATTTGCCATTCTGTCTGCCTTCTCTTATTTACAGCCACTTGTAGATCGTGTACAAAAGGATCCATGCGCTAGTCCTGCAACAAGTGAAACTCAGAGACTGCTCCCATGATGGGTTCGAAAGGCAAATGTCAAAGGAAAGAGAGGTGTTGGATTTATGGAGTTTGCCAGATACAAAAGGATACCACAAACCTTTGTGTTTTAACAAAGGAGAGTTCCCCAAGTTTTCTCTAAGAATATGCACCTGGATAAGCACAAACACTACAGTTTCGTGCCAGCCTGGGCTATAAGAAGCTCAGTAGACAGATTTCTTATGGCTTTTTAGGAAGTAATTGCAATTAGTTGAAGAAAGATGCTTTGGAGGGTCCCCTCTAACTTTATTTTCCTATCTCCATATTGGCATGCTATGGGATACACTGTGTTAAAGAAACCAGGGGCCCAGTTTACAGTACAGCTTAAACAAGACCAGCACACAACTGCAACACTATTTCAAAATCAATACAGAAATAGACCAGCCAAGGCACAGAACATATTCAGCCACTTTCATCATACTGTTGAGAAGAATAATGAGATTTTGGTCACTCCTGCAAGTCAATTAGTCCCTTCCAGGCAGCTAGTAGGCAGAATTTTATATTGCTCATGTACTACTTTAGTTGGCCTACTATATGAACATTGATGTGGTAGTTCTTTCCCCCCTTGCTTTCCAATTTCTACTTCTGTTTTGCACAGATGGGCTTATGCGGATAAGAAAAACCATGTTATTGCATATAAATTGTTCTGTATGTTATTTGAAGAACACATTTTCATTTTAAGCCTTCATTTTTGTTGAAGGCAGAGCAAATATGATAGTGTATTTCAACAGCATCCCCAGTACAGTTTAGGTTCACTGGAACAATCTGATGGAGCTTTTCTGAAGATTTGGTTGTTGTTTTTCTCTGCTACTATTTCTAACTCACGTAAGTCCATAACATGAAATGGCAGATCTAACAGTTTAAACACAGAACAAAATCTATTGAAATCAAAAAGAAAAACTTAAATCCTGATGAATCAGACTGCTGAATAAGTCCACAAATAAGATCTAGGGCTGAGAAAAGAACTGAATTCTAAGTCCAGATATTTTACTTTGTGTTTTGCTGGTGTGAGCATTGGTTCTTTATAGAATCATAGAACAGAATCATAGAATCATTTAGGTTGCAAAAGACCTTTAAGATCATCGAGTCCAGTCGCAAATCTAACACTGTCAAGCCCACTGCTAAACCATGTCCCTAAGCACCACATCTACATGTCTTTTCAATATCTCCAGGGATGGTGACTCAACTGCTTCCCTGGGCAGCCTGTTCCAATGCTTGACAACCCTGTTGGTGAAGAAATTTTTCCTAATATCCAAACTAAACCACCCCTGGCACAACTTGAGGCCATTTCCTCTTGTCCTATCGCTAGTTACTTGGGAGAAGAGACGGACACCCACCTCGCTACAACCTCCTTTCAGGTAGTTGTAGAGAGCAATAATGTCTCCCCTGAGCCTTGTTTTCTCCAGGCTAAACAACCCCAGTTCCCTCAGCCGCACCTCAGAAGACTTGTGCTCTAGACCCTTCACCAGCTTTGTTGTTCTTCTTTGGAGGCACTCCAGTACCACAGTGTCTTTCTTGTAGTGAGGGGCCCAAAACTGAACACAATATTTGAGGTGTGGCCTCAGCAGGGCCGAGTACAGGGGGACAGTCACTTCCCTACTCCTGCTGGCCACACGATTTCTGATACAAGCCAAGATGCTATTGGCCTTCTTGGCCGCCTGGGCACACTGCCGGCTCATGTTCAGCCGGCTGTTGACCAGCACCCCCAGGTCCTTTTCCGCCAGGCAGCTTTCCAGCCACTCTTCCCCAAGCCTGTAGCGCTGCATGGGGTTGTTGTGGCCAAAGTGCAGGACCCGGCACTTGGCCTTGTTGAATCTCATACAGTTGGCCTTGGCCCATCGATCCAGCCTGTCCAGGTCCCTCTGCAGAGCCTTCCTACCCTCGAGCAGATCAACACTCCCACCCAACTTGGTGTCGTCTGCACACTTACTGAGGGTGCACTCGATCTCCTCATCCAGATTATTGATAAAGATATTAAGCAGATCTGGCCCCAAAACTGAGCCCTGGGGAACACCGCTCATGACCGGCTGCCAACTGGATTGAACTCCATTCACCACAACTCTTTGGGTCGGGCCCTCCAGCCAGTTTTTTACCCAGCGCAGAGTACACCTGTCTAGGCCATGAGCCGCCAGCTTCTCGAGGAGAATGCTGTGGGAACGGTGTCAAAGGCTTTACTGAAGTCTTGGTAGACCACATCCACAGTCTTTCCCTCATCCACTAAGCAGGTCACCTTGTCATGCTAACATCAAGAGTACGCTATCACCTTACTATGCTTACATCAAGAACCCTGCTACTTAAGTACCAGATGTTTTTTCTCCATTGGGAAAACGATTGTCTCACCAAAATAAGTATGACTTAATGCCTAGGTATGTTCTAGTCATTGCTTAATTTACTTCCATGAATGTACACATTTCCTTTCTTGCTTCCATTATCTGTCTTTCATACAGTTTAAAACAAAAGGATGAAATTTTTGGGTTCATCCCAAAAGAGAATAAGTATGCACACACATATATATTTAATTCCACATAAATGATGTGCAATATGTGGTTGTGTTTCATTGCTAAATACCTTGTTTCCTAAATATGTTAGTAATGCTTTTTGATATGGTTTCTTTTTTTCATATTCTCCTTTTTTTTTACTAATTTCTTTATATTTAAAGCTATAGATTTGCTAAGAACAAAGATATTTAGAGAGAGACATACTATGCACCTTTCAGTATAATGCTTCCATTATACTGAATATAATAACCATTATAGGTTATAACCATTAATAATAATATTACCATTATTATGCAGATAACCATTCGTTTGATACAATCCTAATCCATTATATTTACTCTCTTTTAAGTTGGATGATTTTTGCATTTGTTTAAAAATGTAATGTTATAATCTAGCACTATCCTTTATTTTAACAACAAAGCAGCAAACACAAAAAACAATTGCTTGCTATTCCTGAGACAGACCTTTGTATTCCTGGCCTCATATTGTTTTGGATGACAAGATCAGTTGTGTTTTGTCTGAGATGTGAAGTATTATCTTAAATTTAACATTGTCACTACTTAAAAGAGAAGAAGGTTCACCATTCAAAGCTCTCTAAGAAAAACTACTTGAAAAGAGGTTTAGATAATAATTATTTTATACAGCCTTACACTGAAACTTGTCCTTATGCTCTCTCTGTTGAAACTATTTTTTGTAAGTCCAGATCCAGAGTTCATTTTATTCTCTTCCTTAAATTCATCAGTCTGAAGTGTGAATGCTGGTGTTGACCTACTTTAATAGGTTGATGTGTACTAGCACTGAAACAAAGTGACATCTGTATTTTCACTTTTTTCAACTGTCACTCTCATGGTGACTAATATTAAGTAATGATGCTTGGCTACTGCCACAAAGGAAAAAAGACTGGTCTCCTCTGCGTTCCGCTTCCCCCTTCTTGGAGGATTTTGTGATACCTACATTAAGGGTGGTAGGTCCATTAGCTTTAGGCGTTTACAAAATAGATCTCTACATGTCAGTAACACATCTAGGTCTCCATTACAGCAGATTAGCTAGTCAGCTGAGGTTAGGATGCAATTATCTGACCAAATGTATATTCTGCATCACAGTGGAATGAATAAACCTCTTGAGGCCATGGATGTCACTGAGTAGGTCTCGACAGAATAAAATGAAGGTCTAGATACTCTAGCTTAAATGTTACACCTATGCTGGAGACACCTTAAGGTAAGCGAGGTGATACTCTGAATATCACGGACAAAATTTCAATGCCGAAAGATTTCAGCTCTTTGTAGATGTGCTAGTTCAATGGGTCAACAGCTACTATCTTTATTCACAAATGGTATGTATTTAACTATTCATTCTGACATTTCCTTATAATATGATGCCATAATATTTAGTGAAACTGATCAATTTTTTATCATGCTTAGTTTGAAATAAATTATTTATCATTTTGTTTTGCACCAGATGAAGAAATATTTGTCAGGCATGCAATTTTAAAGGATTCAAAGTGCTTAATTGCTACTTTGCCATGTTTTTTAAAAACTATTTTGAAGGTAACAACCTTTTTTTCATTGATGGGTTGAAATTATGCCTTTTGTTAGTTTCTTGCATGACAGTGTCAGAAAGTATAGCACATCTTGACTTGTTAAAACAAAAGGGTTAATGGGAAGAGCTGACATAGCTCTTCCCATTCTCCTCATCCATGAGGAGAATTCTTGCCAAATCTTGTTTTTTAGCATTCATACAAAATCTTTTATGTTAGTAGGACTAATAATTACATTTCCCTTTACAGCATTGAGCAGCACAAAAATTCACAAAAATACATAATTCCAATTCTGCATCTTACTTATATCATTGTTCTTTTCTTCAGGGTGCTGACGAAGAGTGTGTACAATCTATGGGTAAAAGTTGACCTGATTTATTCGTTTATACATACACAGAGCTATAAATGAAAAATAGTTAATGGTTTTGTAGCATAAAGAATTAAATCCGTGCATTTGGAAAGAATGACACATGTGTGTATATGTGTGCATATGTAATTTTAAAGACCTATGGAAAAGTAAAATATTTATTCCTTTTCTTTATTTCACTTAAAATATGACTATCCATTTGGCTGATGAGAAATTTTTAATATTTTTAACATATACAATGTCAACAACATAAATAACCAGTGTCTAACATACTTCTGTCCTATTAGGCTATGTGTTACCTTCTTAGTCCTATTCATTCCACATTCTAAAGTACATAAATGTTACTCATGGTTGCAGTTCATGGTCTAGGACTTGGGGGTGGACATTTATGCTGTACAGTTTAACCAAGATGCTTACGTAATGTGTTACATTTGTGTTGTTATAACCTTGACATAAATGCACATTGTTAATTTTATAGCAAAGACTTTGTAAAATGACAGCTCATTCTTTTTATTAATTTTCACATATCTTCCTGCATTGACCTTGTTTTGAAAAAGGAAACTTCTAAGGAAAATAATAATTAGCTGTCAGAGGTATTTGTCAAAGACTTTGCTCCTTAACATCTGTTTAATCACAGCTGACTGTCAAGAACTAGGTTTCTGTTAATAGATTAAGTTCTTCTATTTTTCAGTCTAATGAAGAATTTTCTTGTCGGATTATGTTAAAGCAATGGCAATGTGTTGCTTCCTAGTTCTAAGAAACTTCTTAGAGACTTTCTGCATTAAATATACTTCATTGTCATATAATTTTGAATTTTCATTGTACTAAGCCCTCTTTTGTCAGCCATGTGTTTTTCATGGAGTTCCTTCAGTGAAAGCATGATGTTGCCATCTCCGTGTGGTCCTTTAGATAGTGTCACACTCTAATCTCAGTGAAAGAAATGTAACAGGATCTCCATCACTTCCAATCCACTGAGAGCACCATTGGAAAGGCAGAAGAGTCAGAACACTTGGAAATCTGCTCTATAGCTCTTTTTGCTGTCCCTGGACCATGAAGTTTTACTTAGTGGAAACAGGAACAGATCTTACTGACAGAAGGGTCATTGTCCCTGAACTGTGATTGGATCAGCATATGGTGAGGACAGCAGCAGCAGAGAGGGTAGGTTTTGGAGCTTGTACTCCACCACAAGGCGGGTACCACCCTGCCTTCTAAGCTGCAAGGGTGGTCATCTTCTTCTTGCATTATCTCCCTTTCCATAGCAGTTTCACACATGCAATGCTGCAAAAGAGAGAGGGCTGTCTGTCTTGCAGATGTGGTACCAAGTGGTACCCAAATGAGTAAGTTCACCTCAACGCTGTAAAGAAAGAAGAAAGGGGTTCCTAAGGCCCTTTAATCAACGTAATCCCACCTTTCAGTGTGTCTTACCATGTTTCTAGTGTGAGTTAGTAAATTTCCTGTGGATTTTCGTTCATGAGATTTTGATTAAATCAAGTTGATAGGCATTCTGTCTGTATTTTTGGTTACAAATATTTCTGTAGATTGCCTAGATCTTCTAGGTTTTCAGTTAGCAGATTTTTAAAGCTTGTTCTCTCTTTATACCATGATATACAATTGATTAAATATAATCTCCTGAGCCCCTGTAATTGCATCACGCTTTGAATTTGTAATTGCAACACACTGAAAATAGCTTTGATATGACAGTTTCTTGGTCCTGATGTCTGTTTCTCTGTCCTGATCAGAACTGCAAAAGAAACCAGGCAGGGATATGGACCTTGGTCAGCAAATCCTCTTGGTTATTTTATAAACGCTCCTTCAGATCATGTTGTAAATTTTGCCAAAATGCAACAGACTTAACACATTCAGGTTTTTTTTTTTCAAGAGTGGAGGCAGAAAGATAAAAACTTTGTCAATCATATGTCAAAAGGCTCTCTGGTGCCATATTCCAGTGATGCAAAAAAGAAGATTAAGATATATTTTTTACTTGACTTCTTTCCATAAGCTTTTTTTTTTTGAAGCCCCTTCTAAGCCTGGTAATATTTGTTACCAAACCTGTTGATCTAACTGTTCATCATACAATTGATTAAATATAATCTCCTGAGCCCCTGTAATTGCATCACGCTTTGAATTTGTAATTGCAACACACTGAAAATAGCTTTGATATGACAGTTTCTTGGTCCTGATGTCTGTTTCTCTGTCCTGATCAGAACTGCAAAAGAAACCAGGCAGGGATATGGACCTTGGTCAGCAAATCCTCTTGGTTATTTTATAAACGCTCCTTCAGATCATGTTGTAAATTTTGCCAAAATGCAACAGACTTAACACATTCAGGTTTTTTTTTTTCTAAGAGTGGAGGCAGAAAGATAAAAACTTTGTCAATCATATGTCAAAAGGCTCTCTGGTGCCATATTCCAGTGATGCAAAAAAGAAGATTAAGATATATTTTTTACCAAAAGACTTTCCATAAGCTTTTTTTTTTTGAAGCAGCATCTCAGCCCTGCTATAGTTGATAACAAACCTGTTGATCTAACTGGCTGAAGGGTTTCATCTACAATTTGATTTATGTTCCCCTTGTTTAACTTGCATCAATTTTCTTGAGGTCAGTAAGAAAACCCTCAGTTATTAGTTAAAGTAGCATAACTAGCTTGAGACTAGTTAAAGGAAAATAAATCTTGTCACTGCTGAAAAAGAGAAGAATTGCGCTCCTCATGACAGTGATGTAACACCAAAGGCCAGTGGAGATGACAATGATTTGTCACAACTACACCTGTCAATGGAACTGTACTGGCTTTCACTAGAGAGATTCTCCAGTCCAGACTGGATGATTTCTGATTATAACTGTTATGAGTCTTCACTACAGATCACCCAGTAAACCAAGTATATCTAAAGGATACAGAAGACCTGTATCAAAAGGCCTTTTTCCCATCAAAGTTTACAATCAGGAAGGAGAGCCTTACTTTGGAAAAAGCAATAGCCAAGGGGTCACATACCTCCTGGGAAACACCAGATCAGAAAAGGAAACTAGAATCAGGTGAAAACATGTGTCCACCACACTTACGTAGCTCCAGAAAACCTGCTTAATCTTGATTACACGTGTCCAATTCTCACTGGCTACTCCTCTGCATATAGGGCAGCTCCACGTTTGCAAGCCAGCTAAGTCTTTTCACTGGGAAGAGTATTCAGCACCTACAGTGTCTGTTTGTACACTTTTGTGGGATCACTTTTAAATGTCCTTTTCATTTTTTGTGTCACAGAGGTTCAGGGTTTTCAAGCAAGGACTTGAGAGAACTTGCTCATTATTCAGCAGTGCTTTTATTTTAAAAACTGTGGATGACGGCAATCTCATTCACAGGTGTCTCCAAGCTTTATTTCTGTAGCAACAAATATTTGTATAAGAAAATACAGTTGTCACCTCTATGAGGTTAACCACAATGTGTGTGGGAGGTGCTACTGGTTTTAATAGTCCATACCGACTGCATTAGTCTGGCCCTTATTTTTCTAGTCTCTATGCAACTGCAGGGTAAATGCTTGCCACATTTAGTAACAGTAGGGCTTCAGCTGACAAGAATATAATATGGCTGCAGTACTATTCCAGAAGATACTCCAATTTAGGAGTGTTAAAAATAACATCATGCAGCATTTTTCCTGGAGCAATTTTTTTTTTTTTCCTCAAAATTCCCTATAAAGGTTGATGAGTTTTCATGCTCCCCTGGGAGGCTTGATTGTTTGATTTCAGTTTTCTGGATTTTTTTGTTTTGCTTTGTTTTTATTTCCTTTCTTTCACTGTTATCTTTTTTACTTGTGATGTTGCAGGGAATGACAAAAATGGTCAGAAGTGAGGATAAATATATTAACTTTCAGATTCTGTGGTTTTGTTTCAAGCAATTCAAGCTGATGAAAAATATTCATTTTGATTAAAAGGTCGTTTTTCACTAACGTGCATAAATGTTCTCACTAATTTCTCTTCTTTACACTTATATGCTATCATCTTGAACCTTAGAAGAAATTGATTTTTTTTTTCTCTTTATCCCCAAAGAACTTGTTCAGGTGCAATCTCCAGCACTATTTCCTAAATAGACAAATGTCATCTCACACTCTTCACTCAGTGCCAAGACCCAGCACTTGGCCTTGTTGAACCTCATATAATCGGCCCATTGATCCAGTCTGTCCAGATCCCTCTGCAGAGCCTTCCTACCCTCATGCAGATCAACACTCCCACCCAACTTGGTGTCGTCTGCAAACTTACTGGGAGTGCACTCGATCTCTCTTTGAGATCATTGATAAAGATATTAAGCAGAACTGGCCCCAAAACTGAGCCCTGGGGAACACCACTTGTGACCGGCCGCCAACTGGATTTAACTCCATTCACCACAACTCTTTGGGTCAGGTCATCCAGCCAGTTTTTTACCCAACGCAGAGTACACCCGTCCAAGCCAGTCCAGTTTCTCCAGGAGAATGCTGTGGGAAATTGTGTCAAAGGCTTTACTGAAGTCTTGGTAGATCACATCCACAGCCTTTCCCTCATCCACTAAGCGGGTCATCGTGTCATAGAAGATCAGGCTGGTCAAGCAGGACCTGCCTTTCATGAACCCATGCTGACTGGTCCTGATCACCTGGTTGTCCTGTACATGCTGCGTGATGGCACTCAAGATGATCTGCTCCATAATCTTCCGAGCACTGAGGTCCAACTGACAGGCCTGTAGTTCCCCAGATCCTCCTTTCAGCCCTTCTTGTAGACAGGCATCACATTTGCTAACCTCCAGTCAACTGGGACCTCCCTTATTAGGCAGGACTGCTGATAAATGATGGAAAGTGGCTTGGTGAGCACTTCCGC
>NW_008825619.1:2573825-2577829 GCF_000699105.1 Pygoscelis adeliae | reverse complement strand
CTGTGTCCCCTCCCAGCTTCTTGTGCACCTGCAGCCTTCTCAGTTGGTAGAGCATGGGAAGCTGAAAAGTCCTTGACTAGTGTAAGCATTACCTAGCAACAACTAAAACATCAGTGCCTTATCAATTTTTTTCCCATCCTAAATCCAATACACAACACTGTACCAGCCACCAGGAAGGAAATCAGCTCTATCCCTGCCGAAACCAGGACAATTGCCCTCGGACTTCTTGTTGCAACTTCATCTCTGCCTACATAAAAAAATCAATAGCGGATAATAATCTGAGGGCTGTACCAGGGTAGGAAGTCTTCTTGTCACATCTTTAACCCAGGTCCCAGGGAGGCAGGAGACTTCCCTAAGAAGTGGGTCCGGTCTGCTTATTGAGCCTTCTGTTCCCTTCAGGAGAGAGTCTCTTATGACAATGACCCATCTTTTTTTCTTTAAGGAAGTGGCTTTGACACAGGGCATAGGATGACTTAACCCTGGTGACCCTATTATGCAAGGGCACATGGGAAGGTAGAATCCCTGTTTGCAGCTTGAAATACCTCCTGGAAAACATCCACAGAAGCGGATGGCACATGCCTGATTTCCCTTTTTATCTGTTACTCTCACAGACAGTCTGCCAACAGTAGCAAACACAAATTTTTGGTAACTTGCATGCTTCATCCCGCAGAGAGCAGTAACAGTCACCAGGGAATGGCAGGAGCAGAAATACTATATTACATTTAAGGCTGGGCCTGAGACTTGTATCCATGTCTGCCATTACTCACAGAGGTAGATTTTATGATGTTGTCATTTTAGATTTTTTTGGTTTAAGAACTTCATACTGTAGATGTTGTTTCCTCTTTTAGTAGCCCCTGGAGTGTCTCAGATATTGCTTTATGTTATTGATAGTAGATGCAGCCATAGTCTCTGTGGTATATGGGACATTTCTGGTGAAACTCCTATCATTTACTGTTAAATCTAATTTGAGAAAAGAAACTAACTGCCTCACACATTGTGTATGTATTAGAAAAGTAAAGGAACCAAACACTAATAACTCAAAATAATGGAAGTAGTAGGTTTCCTTCTGTGGAGTCACAGACTGCCCAATTGCAAGCCTTCTAAATTGTGGCCAAGCTCTCCAGACACCAGGGGTCTTCAAAAAGTCTCATTGTGAATTTTTCTGCTGTGAAACACAATAAAGTAATGTTCTAAAAAACAATGAAACCAATCTATTTTGAAATTTTTAACACAGTAATAAAAATACATTTCATTTCCTTTATGGCTCAAGCATAGCTGTCACTGCCATATAGAGACTCAGTTTGGAAGTCCATAACCAGTCTTATGTTCTACTAGGGAAGTTTCTGCTCTAAATCATATAAATTATTGACAGTAGGTGCATGCAAACTTTTTTACTTTGAATTCTTACCTTTCATCCCTTGTAGCCCTTCAAAGCCTACTAAAAGGCATCACAAGTGTTTGAATCCAATCAATTTACTTCTTGTATCACTTTCCCATAAAGATAATCTTGACAAAAAGCAGCAGTTTTTAATTATTGTCTTTTCCCAAGAGAAGGCAGTTATCTTGATGATGAAAATGAGATATAAACCAGTCCGAATCTAAGTGTCCCCCAACACCACTTCTAATCACATCTGTGATTAGACCAGAAATTAGAACAAACCTTTAATGAAGGTCTGAAATGTTCAGATAGCATTTTATTTTTATGTATGCAAATTTTCCTTATGGATTCCAGATGAAACTGCAAATGATGAAACACCAACAGTGTTTATTGTAGTATTTCAGAACAAAAAGCAGAAAAGCTCTAAATTTCCCAAAAAAATCTCTTCTTGTAACATCTCCAGATTTGTTCTAAAATGCAAATTATTCAAAGAGTTCAGCTGAACTCTGTTTACTCATCAAAATTTTCTGTATTTAGATGAATGGAACCTAAACAAAGAACATTTATAATTTTACCTACTTTAATGAAAATGCATGTCAAATGTGTTTTCAGTGGCAACCAGGATGAAAAGAGAAAAAATGAGACATGGAGGACTTGGAAAGGTGTGGGAGAAGTGAAAATACTGAAAATTAGTTTTAGTGATAAAGTTCTGGTAGATATAGGGAGGAAAAATGCTCTGTATGTTGTGGTGGTTTAAATCCATATAGAAATTAAGACTTTGGGTGACTTTAATAGGTGCTGGAACACGTTCTTAGTGAACAGGAAGAAATAGAAAGAGATATAGAAAGTACTACTATCTATTTGTCTTGTAATCAGCTTTCACTGAACAAAAGTGCTTAGGAACCAAAAATGCACCAATGCAAAAATTTGCCAAAACCAGCCTATCAGACAATTTGGCCCTTTAACTTCTCCTCCTAAGTGCTAGCTGTTACTGAAAGAACTTAAGCTTGAAAGTCCCATTAATATTGTACTTTATTACATGATCTGAGAATGAAGAACTTTATGAAAGTATGAGAATAACTTTCTACTTTCTTAAGTCAAGGAACTGGAAAAGCCAGAAAAATTAAGTCTATCAGCAGGGCTTTGTTGCCTTTGTATGGTACATCAACCTATTTATTCAAAAGCAAAGAAGTATGTGCAACTATAAATAAAACAGAGTTAATTTGGTGCATGCAACCTTGTTAACCATTTTTAAAATGTGATAAAACATTGTACCTTGAGAGTGAATCAAGAAATGAATATATATATTTTAAAATATAGGAATGCCATGTTCCCAAGAAAACTTCAATAGGGCATGACTGTGTACTTTGCTTTTTATCACTCCTAATGCTCTTCCTGCTTTGTCTAGAAACTGGACTACCTTCCGTTTGCTCTTTGTAACTTGGAATAATTAAAAATCCATTATACTTCCCTCTCTCCAATGACAGTACATAAATTAAGCCTCAGCAGTGTTGAAACACATGCGAAAAGTGATTTGACCCTTTCAAAATGTCACTTATCTGCAATGCAAATTTCTTCTGGGCAATCAGAAATTCAGCAAATATTTTTCATTTAGAACTCAATCTTTTACAGCTAAGTAGTGTTGATTTGTTCATTCACAGTTCAGAAGTTACTGAGGTGTTTATTTTTGTTAATCAAATGTGCACTTCTCTAGTTATTTTTATACTCCTAAACTCCCAGTAGTCAGCCTCAAGGATGCCTCACTGCCTCTCAACACGGAGACCTGCAGAAATATGCAGCCAGGCTTTCACTTTAAAAAGTGTCTATTTTCAGTAAGTCAACAAGATGTAACATGAAGCCAGTTCTGCTAAAATGTATGTAGTATTTACCTTTTTTCCTCTTGTGTTTACATACTTCTATTTTAGATGTAGGAAATAAAAATTAACCTAACCCAGTACTCCTCAGACCTCTTTGATTCAAACTTAGTATCAGCTGATTGACTCAAACCTTGCAATTGTGAAGTTGCATGAATCCAGGACTCAGAAAAAGGAAAAAGTACTTGTAGTTAGCCTAGGTCAGATGTATGTGCATAACTTTTCGTAAGTATCTGACCTCTGTCTTGATTAGTGTTTTTCATTTTTAGTTTTATCGTGTGAAAAAATTTGTTCTAAATATTTCTGAAGATGCTGCAAGAGTTTTCCACTTCTCATTCTCAAACCTTGGCAAATGCTATAAGGTGTGTACTGAAAACAATCATAGAAATGTTGGCTGGAAGAAACCTCTAGAAGTCATGTAGTCGAACCTTTTGTTCAAAGCACAATAAGGTCATACAGGGTTTTGCCCAGGGGTGAGGAAGGCCAAGGCATGGCTGGAACTGAACTTGGCAAGGGACACAAAGAATAATAATAAGGGCTTCTGCAGGTATGCTGGCCAGAAAAGAAAAGTCAAAGAAAGTGTACCCCCCCTGATGAACACAACTGGCAAACTGGTAACAACGGATGAGGAGAAGGCTGAGGTACTCAAAAAAATTTTTGGCTCAGTCTTCACTGGCAACCTCTCTTCCCACATCCCTCGAGTGGATGGACTGCAAGATGGGGACTGGAGGAGCAAAGGTCCTCCCCCTGCT
>NW_008825619.1:2559241-2570032 GCF_000699105.1 Pygoscelis adeliae | reverse complement strand
GTCCAGAGAAGGGCCACAAAGATGATCAAAGGGCTGGGAAGCCTGCCATATGAGAAAAGGCTGCGAGATCTGGGCTTGTTCAGCCTTGAGAAAAGAAGGCTTAGGGGACACCTTATCACCATGTTCCAGTATTTAAAGGGTGGCTACAAAGAAGATGGAGAGTCCTTTTTTACAAGGAATCAAATGGAAAAGACAAGGGGTAATGGGTACAAGTTATTCCTGGGGAGATTCCGACTGGACACAAGAGGAAAATTTTTCACAATGAGAACAATCAGTTATTGGAATATTCTCCCCAGGGAAGTGGTGGATTCCCCAACATTAGACACTTTTAAGATTCAGCTGGACAGGGTGCTGGGCCATCTTGTCTAGACCGTGCTTTTGCCAAGAAAGGTTGGACCAGATGATCCTTGAGATCCCTGCCAACCTGGTATTCTATGATTCTACGACTAAAAATCAAGATGGTGGCAGCCAGGATCTCTTGCAGTAATACTGAAGCATTCTGTCCACTCAACTGGCTATGTCAAACCAGTGAAAAATTGGTGGTTTATGTGCCGGGGGCTTGTGTGCACCCTTCCCATGACCCCAGGGCTCAACTGGCTGCCCATGCTCTGGACCAGACCTTCAGGCTGGCTCCTGACAGGACCTCAGTCCTCCCCATCACTGTGGTCTTGCCAGGAAGTTGTGGGCTCTGGGCTGGTCCCAGTCACTGTCCCCAGCCCGGCCCTGCTCCCTCACTGGGTGCTGTGGCATGGGGAGGGAGGGCATCGTCCTGCCAGCCCCATGGCCACTCTTGGATCCCTCCTGTGGGGCAGCTGGCCCTCACAGACCCCCGATGGTCAGCTCCAGTCTGTCTGTAAGAATTTACTGCATTTTTGTGAACTAGAGAGCAGGTTTCATCTTTGAAAAACCCATTGCCTTTCAAAGAATGTAGTCATTTTTCTGCTTTCTCGTGCTTTACTAGAAAAGCATGAACAAAAATCAAACTTAATCATTCCTGTATCCCTAACATCTACTTTTCTATTCTTCTCACCTTGTTTGAAGACTACTAATTTTTGTCTTCATGCATGGTCCACCTCACTATGAGATCATGAGATCTTTACCAGACTTCTTATCACTGCAGCTATCTTCTTCAGTGAATCACACTTTGAATAACTCAGTTAAAGGAAAAATATTGAAAATTTGCTAATTCTGTGTGTAACTTGTCTCTTTTGTATTGAATAAGGCAGGCTTCTGGGAAAAACAGTAATTTGAAAAACTAAAAAATAGGTATAAAACCTAGGAATTCTCACATAACAAAGGAAAAACTTTGAATGCTTGACTTCATGACTAACAACTATAACTTTCTTTTAGCTTTGCTTTGTGTTCTTGCAAATATGTGAGCGAATTTATCTTAGCGTGAAATGGAAAGTTACAAGCAAGTCTTTTCTTTTTCGTTATTTCTTTCGGTCATTGGCTTGAATCTTCCCCAAGGGGTGACTTGATTGAAGTCTTCACATTACTTTCTGATGGCTTGAACACATTGTGGTACTGCTGCGCAGTGAGATGAGTAGAGGCCAAGGGTAAATCAAACGGGGTAGGCATTCACTTCAGAGGCACTCACATCACTGTTGTGTCTCTGAAAATATTCTGTTCATGTTTGTAAAGTTTCCTCCACATTTATTATAACAGCTAGAAGCCCTTTAGTTTAGTTTAGTTCAGTTTTTAATTACATCTTAGGTTCTTTAAAAGTAGTTCATTATTGCATTTATTATATGAATCATGAATATTTTCATTCACCTTTTCACTTTTTAGTGCATCTACTCTCTGGTCTCATAATATCTGTTGTCTTGATGTATTTGTAAAGAACCCTTGGGCAGCTTTAATTTATGCTCAATTATTTTTTGCTCCTCTTCACTTTTTTTTTTCATACTTGAACTGACTGTGACATATCAAATTAATCTTGAATGTTTGAGCAGCTATTTTGATGTTATTGGCTGATTCTGGGCACCATAGGTAAGATTCACTTTCATTCAGAAATAATTCATAAGGCTTTAGTAATAGCATTGTTCTTGTGTTCTCCTCTAGTTGGGACTTACCAGAGTAAATGTAAAACTCTGGCTCTATGCCTTAATTTCCTTAAGGTCCTTGTCTAGCTAAGTGAGTGAAGTAGGAACTTACAGGTCATGATTAATCTTACTAGCTAAAATAGACCAGATGAATAGAACTCTAGAAGTGTCTCCTTTTCTCCATTGACTGCAGAAGGAGCCAATGAGAGTCAGCTCAGCTTTAGATATTTATATTATGGACATCTAAATGTAGATTAGAAGAATCTTGCCAGAGATGAGTTAAATAAAAATTACTTGGAAGCAATGGAGTCTGTGTGGGTGTTTTGTTTTATTTTTTATTCTGTTTGGAATTAGAGGGAAATTATTTAAGTTAAGAATATTTACACCAGAAAAGAGTACTTAAACATGTTGTAGAATCCCAGTTACTGGAGGATTTTATGACAGGGTAGACAAGTATTTGTCCAGAATAAATTGAAGGACAGAGAAAGCAAAAGCCTCTTATAATTCAGATAAGATATACCTGGAAAAGATGAGAAAAATGTGTGGGCATGTGTGGGCACTCTTGCACTGGTACCAGGGACACACTGCACAGATTTCTGCTATTATTCCCTTGTAACATGAGACTAAAAAGACTGGGAAAATGGTGGTCCTCTGTTTGTACATTGGATACTATGAAACAATTTTTCTTTTACTGGATATGAGGAACACCACATAATTTTCTACATCCCTGAGTAGGTCTTGCTAATACACTTCCAATTAGAGTTCCTCAGGGATCCAGTATATTGAACAAGTAAAAACACCTTGCAAGTGGAGACAACATGAATCTTATAACCTACTCATCATCCTACACTGTTCTGGGATGAGGAAAATACTTAATTTTATCCCTCAGGAAACTAGGACAACCTGAAACCTGCTCCTATTATGATCTCAAAGCTGGGGGGCAGGGAGGGAGAGGAGGAAATTAATCAGGATTTAGACAAGTATCTAAACCACCCCTGACCTGGGGTGTCAGGCAGCCCTGATGGGGTGTCCAATGACAAACCGGTCTATACCGCACTTTCTGTCTAATGACTCAGCCAAAACACTTATAAGGAAGCTGAAAACCTAAGGAAAAAGAAGGAAACAGAGGGAAGGATAGTTCATAAAGGGTTATAAAGTGGTTTCTGTTTGCCAGTTTAAGATCTCCACTTTGGGATTTGTGCTGGTTTTGGCTTGGATAGAGTTAATTTTCTTCATAGTAGCTAGTATGAGGCTGTGTTTTGGATTTGTGCTGAAAACAGTGTTGACAATGCAGGGTTGTTTTCATTACTGCTGAGCAGTGCTGACACAGAGTCAAGGCCTTTTCTGCTCCTCACCCCACCCCCCAGTGAGGAGGCTGGGGGTGCACAAGAAGTTGGGAGGGGGCACAGCCAGGACAGCTGACCCAAACTGGCCAAAGGGACATTCCATACCATATGACGTCATGCATATAAAGCTGGGAGAAGAAGAACGAAGGGGGGGATGTTTGGAGTGATGGCATTTGTCTTCCCAAGTAACTGTTACACGTGATGGAGCCCTGCTTTCCTGGGGATGGCGGAACACCTGCCTGCTGATGGGCAGTAGTAAATGAATTCCTTGTTTTGCTTTGCTTGCGTGCGCAGCTTTTGCTTTACCTATTAAACTGCCTTTACCTCAACCCACGAGTTTTCTCACTTTTACTTTTCTGATTCGCTCTCTCATCCCACCGGGGGGGGAGTGAGCGAGCAGTTGTGTCATGCTTAGTTGCCGGCTGGGGTTAAAACCATGACAGAATTACAAAGAGAGAATTATTTTTCTCAGCCCTGGCTTAACAATTTTTGAAGTGGTGACAGGGCAGAAGGAAGGGGATAAGGCAAAGTTTGTGAGATAATAAGTGCTACAAGGACTTTGGGAAGAAAGGACAGAAAAGAACCTTTAAATGTGAATGTTCCAGTGAGTACCAGAAAAAGAGATAAAAGATATTACCCCCTAGACTTTCCAGCTGAAGGCTGAAAGAAAGAGAAAAATATTTTCTTCACACTATTTCTTGGTTGTGTCTGTGAGTTTATAGGAACTTGTCACACATTCCAATATATAATGCCAAGATTCACAGATATTTCTTTGTGCTTGTATAAAGTAATTGTCTTCTGTAGAGAATAATCCAATTTTTCACCTTCAGAGCCACTTTGCTAAAATTTGCTGCCTGCAGCCACCAGGTATCTCCTGAGAAATTATTTTAAGCAAACAATGACAATGGACAAAATATCAACAAAAATAGTTGATAGCAGTAAAAGCAAACTCTGCATGCTCCTCAGAATAAGTGTCCTTTTAGGTAATAAAAGAACCCCAGTCTTGAATTCCTCTGGCTCCAATTCCTTTCTAAGTTGCCTTTTGCTTTTGTATGCTTCTTTTCCTTCCCCCATGATTGTTCCCTACGTGCAGCTGTTAAAGATATTTTTAGGTACAGACAGAGATTGCCTGTAGCACCGACTAAATGAGACTGTCACATAGGAAGGCTGTAAATGCACACAAATAATAAAGCAAAATCTAGGACTTTGGCTACCGCCACCTGTTCCTAATATTCTCTCGTGGCCCCTGGCAAAGAAAGAAACTGAAGATGAAACAATACTTTCAATTGCATAAGGGGGTTGTTTTGCCTGGGTGGTACTATGCAAAAGGTGTGTCGCAGGAATCATTGTGGGGGTGGGCATAGAAAAGACATAATGGGAATGCTGGCTGCTGTGAAAGCTCCCAGATAAAGCTTAGAGAAAGCTGTGTAGCACCCTCCAAAGAGAACTGCGAGCATTTGGCCTGTTTAAAACTGAACAATGAAGAGCGGGGCACTTCTAGGAGTATGGATGGGGGCAGAATGACTTTAATTCTGCTCCAGAGGGTCCGTGTGTGAGCTCATCTCTGGGTACAGCTCAGACCTCTTGGTATAGGATGTGTTGTTTGCTCACGAGAAAAGGAAAGGCCAGTGAAGTATAAAAACATTTAAGAACAAAAAAAAGAGACCATATGTAAATTGTTATCAATGGTCAGTCCTTACAGGGCCCCCTTCTCCTCCCAGTTAGTGTCTGCTCTGCCCCACTGGCCACTATCAGCTCTCCAGGACATTTCAGCAGCTCTGCCCTACTCATGTCATACCAGCTGCAGATGCTTTTCCACTGGCCACAGCTGTCTGGTCCAGAGTTTACATCTAAATCTATCTTCTTAAGGGAACACATTCATTTAGTGCTTGACCAGCTTGATATTGCTTTTGTCAGGCAGATTTCTTTATCTGGGAGCACTGTGGTGGTTAACAAACCTATACATAGCACTGTGATCAAACAGCACAAAACTGGATCTCCTTGGTCAGCAGTACAATATAAAAAATCAAAATGACAATTCCTCTTCATACAAGTAAGCAGCTCCTTATGCAGTACACTATTCATTTCCCATTGGTTGTCATCTTCCAACTTTCTAATGAGTTAATTATGCTATTTGTATGCTGAGCATGCGCATAAGCAGCAATCATTAGTAGCACTCTATGCACATACGCATTATGTATCTTTTAATGCCACCTTTGAACATTTTCCTCCATAAAGCATCATAGGAGTCTTGCATAGAGCTTTGCTAGTCCTTAGACAAACTACAACAACTTGCTCATCAGATTGCTCTCCAACTATTTGAGAGACATTCTCAATCTACTTAGCCATCATATATTTCAGACCTTAGGTTTAACACAGTTATTAAATGAGGACAACAGGCAATTACTATTCACAGACCGCCCTTATCAGAAATGGCTGGCTGAGGACTGCAGCAGTGTCTGAAACATGTTTATATGCCCTGTCTCAGCTCTTCAGTCTTGACTTGTCCTAAGTTGAAATACCTGACACTGATACCAGAAAACTCTGTTGCCTCGTTAAGCTTCCCACCTGGCAGGGCTTCCCCCAAAAGAAGTATAGTTATGTCCAAAACTACAAGGGTGGGCCTGAGCACCCCAGCCAGCTGTGGGCTACCACAGATGAACAGCTGTCCAGCTGCAGATGTGTGTCTCCTGAGGGGCAGCACATGTCTGTGTTCGAACTCAAGTGGTAACAGCTTGAGCAAGGGTGTCTGAAACCTGCCCTCATTACAACAGAAGCATATCCTGCCAGATGCTTTGCAGAGTGCTGCTGGGCTCCTGAAGTCTGGGAAAAAAAATAAATAAAGTGCACTTCCCAAACCCATAAATTCATGGCACAAAAAGGAGCTGTCACTCACAGTTGACTGAACACCTCTTCAGAGAACAAACTCTCTCTTTTCTGACATGCTTTGATGAACAGTGAAATAGTTAACAGTCTTGACATTTATAGATTCTCAAGAACAAGTACACTCACTAGAGCATACTGCCTCATGGCAGACGACGTCAAGCCTTCATTGTCAGCTTCTACTTGCAAGCCTATAATGTATTGGCATGGGAAGATTTTTATGAAATTAAAATGAACAACAAATGATAATTTTAAATGCCTCTGGCAGAAACATTTAATACGTGTAAATGTATATGCAGTGATTTTCTGTTATATAGAGACAGGTAATGAGTTTTTTGGGTTTTATATCTTTCCCAGAGATGAATTCTCTTCAATCAGAACGCTTCTGTAATCACATGAAAATATGAGTCATTAAGATTCAGTGAGCTCATCTAAAAACAAGATCAAATTCCCATGTTTCATAATCTTAAACATCTGCTGGAGCAAGAGCAAAACAAACAGCAATATGAAATAGAAATAATAGGTACCTAAATAGAAAAAAATTGTCTATGTGAGTGTGAACGAAAAAGAAACAGAAATCTTTAATGAACCCACATCTGTTCATTCCTCACCCAACAGTTAATTCTGCTCCTAAATCTCAGAATCAATATTGTTCTTTCCAGCGTGAATCCAGTAATTCTGTTCCTTCTTTAACTCTGTTTCTCACGTAGCATCTGGGATTCTTTAACACCATTCCTAAGGCTGGGATGCTGGTCTGCACCTCAGTCCTCTCTCTACTTTTGCAGAGCCTCTGTATAGGCTGGGGTCTGGGTAGGTAAGGATCTCTCCTGTTGCTGTCAGACAGATAAATTATGGAGGAATGAGTGGCATAGTCCTGGTTTCTGCTTTATTTTTGCCCTTTTTCCTGTCAATGGAAGAAGAAAAGGGAGCTCATTTTATTCTTCATAATGTCCCAGATTGGTTGTTCTTCTCCAGAGGTGTGGTTTAAAAAAAAAATAAAAATCTTGTCAAACCAAAGAGAAAGAAGGTGGCTTCTTCAGATGGCACTACATGTATGCATAATCTCCAGAAAGAAGGATCACATTGTCAGGATTGGGTTCCTTTTGTCTGTGGCTCATAAACACTGAAAATAGTCAGCACATTCCTGTGTAGTTCAGGCAGTTATCCACTAACTTAAACCTCTGTTTTCAGAGCACTAATATCAGGGCTTTTGTAAAAGATGCTAATTTTCAAGCATGGCCATTCAGCAAGCTGTTGTGGGCTTGCTGATTTTTTTTTAAATAATCTGGGATGAGAGTTTAATCCTCTATAACTGCATGGCTTGTGGTGATACTGACCAGTAACATCTGGAAAAATGGACACCTGATAATGCTGTTCTTCATAGCCTATTTGTGAAAGATAAATAAAGTGGGTCCATAATTGCAGATGAAAACAGTGTTCACCTGACCAGGCACTGACACTGACTAAAGCTGATGATTAAGTAGATGTCCGTTCTCTAGGCTCCTCCTAAAACCTGCATGAGAGCTCAATAGTCTGAGTGTCTTCTTTTCCAAATATAATTTTAGAGTAAAACCAACATAACTTAGAAACAGAGAAGAAATAAATTAGAGACTATTAGGTTTATCTTGTATCCACTGTAAGAGATAGACAGGAAAACATCTGGAATATGCCAGCTGGTTATTAAATATACAGATCAAGTCAATTAGACTAGGTCTAGCTTACATTAGACCATTCATGAGGCCATGTGAAATATTCAAACAGAAAACAGCTTACAACTTTTAAGTATATTTTTAGGCAGGGTGTTGGTAAGAAAACTGGAAGTCTGAAGTGAGAATGACTGAGGTAGGGTTATCCACGTTATACAAGATACATGGAAAAAATGTCATCCACCCAGTTCCATGTTTAGGAAACATTCACAAATTTCTAGCAAGCCAGAAGCTTTCTTGATACCCCTAGAGCCATCCTCTAAAACTGATGTTGGTTTCCACGAATTCCACTTGTAGACCTGACAAGACCATCAATGTCACTTAGCAGCTGCCAGGGGCTCCCCAACCCACTGCTGCCAGCCAGGAGTGCCAGTACTCCTGGTAAATGAGCCTCCTTTGCAGCTCTGCCTTAAAAAAACAAAGAAAGTTCTCTGAGTCCAAGACCACTTTTTTCTTCTTTTTTAACATTTTGAGCTCAATAAATGCACACTTTTTTCTGAAACTTTGCTTTTGTGAGAACTTTGCGGTTTACTCTGGTGATGATTTACAGCTCCCTTGCTGATTTGGCAGCTGGGAAGAGGAAGGAGTTGGGGATAGGCCTGTGTCCTGGTTTCAGCTGTGTGGTCAGTTGCCAGCTGAGGTTAAACCACGACAGCCTGTTGTAGGGAAGGTAATACAGCAGAAAACAAGAGAAGACATCTGATAAAAAAAGTAAGTGGATGCAAACAATTAAGGGAGTATAAGAAGAAAAGGGAAATGAAGCAAAGGTAGCACAACAGTATGATGGTGCCTACTGCAAATAAAGATTCTTTAAAACAATTGATCAATCAAAATTGGGGGCATAATCTGACTATCACTCATAACTGTGAAAACCTGATTTAATAACTTCATGTGTTGCAACTGCTAGGTAAACTAGCTAATATTCTAGTTAGCTGATTTAAGATGTATTGTAATATAAAATGGAAAGTTTTTATTTAAATGACCATGTAACCACATTGCAATCAAATATACAAATAAACCTTTAAACATTGCATAAAACATCTTCTAACTGATCACTTTTATAAGCTCCCACTGAGATCTGTGGAAGTTTAGACCGCAATTAAAAAGCTCCTTGTCCTTGTTCATTAAGTATTCCCAGTGACATAGCACTGCAGATGGATAAACCATATCACAATAGTTTTGGATGCTTCAAAACTATATTGAAAAATCTGTCTATTAACTGTTATGTCAGCATGAAGTAATGTGGATAACCTTTAGTCATAGACAAAAATATCTAATAGCTGTTCACATTTCTTTTTAAAAGTCATGAGGATTTTCAGCTGAGTACTAAAAGTGAAATATGAACTGCATTTTGAGGCTTGTGTTTTGAAAGCCCATTGTGTATTAATATTTAATTTCTAATATAACAGTTTTATAATCTCTATTTATATAAAGCAGTAAGATGTTACAGTATAATAAAGAACTATGACATATTTGTAATATAGAAGTTGCAGGTACACTTAAGGGATCACAATGCACATAGATTTTCATGCTTTCAAAAGATGGACAGTGTTTTGTTTAAAAGGTACATATAAGTATATGTGGACTATTGCCTGAATTTCTGAAAATACGGTCATACATTTCTGAGCTTATATTTCACCACAACAGTTTGCACAGAAAAGTACAGGAATTAATACAGTTTTTATTATCAGTGAAAAAAGACAATAAACAGACTAAAGGATGGGTGAATGGGCAACTAAAATTGTTTCTGAGTTCAATTATTGCACCACAGAATCTTTCAATTGCCTTAGAATTTTTCCCTTGCCTTCAATATTCCTTGTATTTACTAATATGAAATATAGGTTATACTGATTACAGGAGCTAAATTATGTGTTGAATGCCATTAATAACAAATATTTGTTTGACTCTGTTGTCACTAATGTTCATTTCCTTAACTGAGTTAACTCCATGATATCAAAGCATTTAAAGGATCAAAGGTGAATCTGAGTTATGTTGAAAATAATTTTTAGCGGAATATAGTTTCTTAAGACTCCTACAGAATTTTTCCCTTCAAATAAGATTTTTAAATAAAAAACTCATGCATTTTCTGCAGCTAAAATCCTACATTTTCCATAATTTTGTGCAAGACGTATTGCAACTGTTCAAAAAATTACTACAACTTTTTAAAATTGAAAAATCCATCTAAACTTTAATTTTGAATTGTGCAATACTCATAGTTCTTCAGATGCCCTTTAGACAGTCTCTCAGCAGTAACAAACTTACCAAAGTTTTGAAGGAGAGTACAATAGGACATATCTGTACATATTTTATTTTCTGAAGCAGCTGACCTGCGAGTTGGGATGCATATTACCTATGACACCTATATTTAAGTCTCTGCATGTGGATATTTCCATATTTAAAAAATCTGAATGATGTTTATATATTGAAATCAACATGTTTGGTGGGCAAGGATAGGTTTCAATTTTTTTTTTTTCAGTTTTAAAAAAATGTCAGAGGAAATCTTTGGATATTTTACAAGTAGCAGAGGGAGCTGGTGATCTTCTGAGCTTTTTTCTATCTCTGTATTTATAAATATCTAGAAAAGTTGTAATTTTTGCCAACAGTGGCACCCTAAGAAAATCATAGAATCATAGAATCATAGAATAATTTGGGTTGGAAGGGACCTCTAAAGGTCATCTAGTCCAACCCCCCATGCCATGGACGTCTTCAATTAGATCAGGTGGCTCAGAGCCCCGTCCAACCTCACCTTGAATTTTTCCAGGGATGGGGCATCCACCACCTCTCTGGGCAACCTGTGCCAGTGTTTCACTA
>NW_008825619.1:2541634-2554791 GCF_000699105.1 Pygoscelis adeliae | reverse complement strand
CCTTCCCTTCCCTTCCCTTCCCTGAACAGCCCCAACTCTCTCAGCCTTTCTTCAGAGGAGAGGTGTTCCATCCCCCTGATCATTTTCGTGGGCCTCCTCTGGACCCGCTCCAACAGGTCCGTGTCTTTCTTATGCTGAGGGCTCCAGAGATGGACGCAGTACTCCAGGTGGGGTCTCACCAGAACAGAGGAGAGGGGCAGAATCACCTCCCTCAACCCGCTGGCCACACTTCTTTTGATGCAGCCCAGGATACGATTGGCGTTCTAGGCTGCGAGTGCACATTGCTGGCTCATGTCCAGCTTTTCATCCACCAGTACCCCCAAGTCCTTCTCGGCAGGGCTGCTCTCAATCCCTTCATCCCCCAGCCTGTATTGTTACACGGGGTTGCCCTGACCCAGGGGCAGGACCTTGCACTTGGCCTTGTTAAACCTCGTGAGCTTCACACGGAATGTCATGATAAACTAAAGTGACTGAACTATGACTGACATGTGAGGAGATTCCAGGTCTACCTAAAATCTGACCTGTCCCTTCTGTCTGTAGCAAAAGTAGGAAGGAATATCTGATCAGGAAACCTGTCCAAGTGAGGAAGAATCTATTCTCTAACCACCTATCTAGAGGCCACCCTGACACTGCACTGCAGTGAACCCCAGTTCTGGGTGACCACAAAGAAGAGGACACTGGCTGACCTTCTTTCTTGTCAGCCGGAGTTTGGGCACTGTGATCTTGCTCAACTGCAGAGAGGACCTTGCCCTTCTGGACCATCATCATGAATCTCAAAAATTATGTAGGCTGGGGTTGGAACACATGCCAAGGGTCAGCCTAATGGCCTGGAAACCAGAAAAATAAACTGCCCACTGATAGCAACTAGTTAACACTACATTTTCTTAACAAATAAGGGTCTTTTCGCAAGCCGTAGTATTATCTGTGTGTTTCAAAGCTATCTCATTTTACATCTACAAAGGATTCCTTGAAAATCAATTCTTCTATAAAAGTGTTTGAAATTGCAATGTATCATTTTATGTTGGTAGAGTAGGGTTTGCTGTGTTTTTGTTGGCTTTTCTGGCAGGGATTTTAGAAATGATTCAGAGATTATAAAGCGACATAGAGATAAAGACCGGCTTTGAAAGATAGGATATACTGCTCACTATGATTTGTATGAACTAATCTCTAATGCCTCTTTGGGAAAAAAACATCCACTGAAGCTTATAGTCCATTGCATATACTAGCAATGACTACTTATTAATCTTATAACATTTTCTAATTAACAGAGTAAATTCTAAAATGAATACAAATTGAATGTATCCAAGGGTAAAATACATTCAGCTATGAAACGTGTCCTGACGTTTGCTGAAATATCTATGAAGTAAGTGGTGTGTCACAGAAATAATCTGTTTTATTTCTTTTTCGTTTGCTTATAGTCAACAAGAAAAGAAGTGCCAGCAGCTGGCACTTTGCAAGTAATGCATCCTTGTCAATCATATATTATTATAGGCATGGCTAGTAAAATTGCATTGTTGTTGTTGCTGCTGTTGCCATTGCAGCTGTTGCTATTTACTATGTGCTACAGTTCTTTCTTCTAAATGCATGACCAATGAAAAGTAGAAGAGAAATCTGAAGGGCAAATATAGAAGAAACACCTTAAAGTCATAAAGTGCAATATACAAATTAATCCCTGGGATGAGTGATGCTTATGAAAAAGATGTAAGTATAAATTGACACTGTATGGAAATTCAGCTGTATGTGTTTCAACCAACAGTTTGTTCCATAAAATCCAGCGCAGACAAAAGATAGTGCACGCAAGAACCATTACGATAAACAGAAGCACAAACACCTATAGAGATCAGGACAAGGCAAGATGCAGAAAAAATAGCTACGGTTATTTCCTAGCAGGAATCAAAGTGTTATAGTTACATGAACAAGAAGCAAAAAATATACAGAGATTGTATCTAGTGGTAAACAAAATTTTACAGTTTTGGTATCTCAAGGAAGGGAGAGAATTTATGTGCAGTCCTTTAAAGGCACCTGACTCATTCCATTATCTATACAGGGAATACAGAAGCTGCATTAAACAACCCAGCTTGAATTGTTCTTTCTTATCCAGGAACAAAACAGAGGTCCTAGAGTAGAGGTGATGTGTTACTTCAGCTGGCACCTATTTAGGCAAACTGAACTCTAGAACAGAAGTATATATCTTTTTTCATTTAGGGGAAAACAACTCAAATTGCAGGGCACATCTGTAGAACCAGAATTAATACTATACTGGGAAAAATTACTTAGAGAAAATGGGAAACAAGAAGCATATAAGAATAAAATTAGAACTGGTTTTCATTTATACTTGCCATAACAAAAACTCTAAAATATCCAGTTAAGACAATTGTATCAATTACAGTGATACGCCAAACAAGATAGATAGCAAGAGGCATAAAACTGAGAACAGTAATTGTGGGCATATGTGTGTCTTTAAATGTACATTTATGTGTGTAAGAATATATGTGTATAGGCAGATAGGAGCCAGGATCATTTCAGTGGTGACCAGAGACAGGACCAGAGGCGATGGGCACAAACTGAAACACAGGAGGCTCCATCTGAGCATCAGGAAACATTTTTTTACTGTGAGGGTCACCGAGCACTGGCACAGGTTGCCCAGGGAGGTTGTGGAGTCACCATCCTTGGAGATATTCAAATGCCGTCTGGAGATGGTCCTGAGCAACCAGTTCTAGGTGGCCCTGCTTGAGCAGAGGGTTGGACCAGATGACCTCTGGAGGCCCCTTCCCACCTCAACCATTCTGTGATAGCATCATTAAATCATATATGATCAAAATAAAAATCTATGACTTAATGAAGTTTTCTGTTTAATTAAGATAAGCAACTTCCATAGTAATGCCATAAAGCAAAATTATGACTCCTTTGCTGTTGAGTAAGTTTATCCCAGAGACATTTTATACGTGTTAATCTGTGTGGCTGAATGTAGATATTAAATATGTTGAGTCTCTTTGACCCAAATCCCCAAAGGCGTTTAGATGCTAAAGTTCCATGGACTGAAATTGATGAAATTATGATTAAATTGAAATTAACCGACTTTTCAATGCCTAAATCTCTCTGAGGTATTTGATCCTCTTTCTTCAACAGGGAAACATGTCACAAAGGAAAAGTCCATCACTACATAGTTGCCTTGGTACAGCTCTTGTTTCTTGAGCTGTATGACTGACTTTGTGTTCTGTAAAATTACCAAAATTAAAACTGATTTTTGAATGGAATTTTCTCTTCTTACTACCCCTCTAAAATGTATACAAATTTTACCAAAAGAATAACCCAAAATTAAAGCAATACAGTCAATGTACATACAGTTTTATATTCACATTGTCCTTCAAATAAGGCTTCTTCCTCATAACTTTCTTCAAATGTTGTAAAGACAAAAACAGAGCTGCTATACTAGAAAAAATATTAGATAAGCACAGAAAACAAAAAAGATCAGTGAAAAGTGAGCGTTAAAAATGCAGTACAACAACCTCTTTCTTGAATTTTTTACTGTATCTCGCTCAAAAATGCCACAGGATTATGGGACACTTTTTCTGTCTTGTAAAGATTATATTGCATGTGCTATTGTATTACCATGATTAGATGAGCATATCAATGCACACAAACATTAATAGCTATTTAAAAATTCATAAGAAAGATTCAATCAGTGTTTTTAAATTAATTTCCACAAATTTGTATTCGATATTCATTCATCAGAAGCATTCTTTGAGTTTTTATTGTAAGTTAGCATACTGCATCCTACCACCTAGTTTGGGAATTTGGATATATCTGACATAATTAAAGGAAGATTCTCACGTCAAGCTTATTTGAGTTACGTACTTCTATTAAAGGATTCAGTATTAATTTGTCATGCGAGATAAGCAAGGAGACAGAGCTTTGGATGGTATGGAAAAGCTGTCAGACATCTCAAAATCTGAGTTTTGTAATTTGCAATCAAAGCACACAGGCAAAAATCATATTCATTGCAGATGGGTGCTCTCTTGACTGAAACAATAGCAACAACAAAAAAACTAACCACAACACACCCCCCCAAAAAACCTATGTTTTGCATACAGAATAGAATATCTGTTGGAGGGAAATCAAAATACGTTAAGTTTTATTTTGAGCAATACTAAACCCAGGTTTTTGGCACTTACTTTTTTTAATAATAGAGCGATAGACAGACATGGAGCCACCATGGCATTAATGCAAGCATTCTTCATAGCAGTTACTAACTCCTGATGTCAGACCATCTCCTTCCCAGCTAGAACTATGGCAGGCAACACCACATGGCACCAATTATTTTTTTTTAATCATTCAAACAAGTCTTCACATTAGAAAGATCTGTGTTCTCGTTTGCAGATGCTTACAAGCTTTTTTCTAAAAAGCAACTGATTTTGCAGTGAGAAGGAAATGTGGCAACGCAAAAAAGTCATGCCTCTGCAGTGACCTCTGGTTAGCTTCAGCTCCAGAGGCAGCAGGATCTGGTAGGCTGCAATCCCTGACTGAGAGTTTGTTTGCTTGCTTGCTGACTGACTGGCAGTATCATTTCAGAAGTATGTATGTGGGTAAATACAGTTAATTATTCTCTGAATATAATCAAGCTCTAGCTCACTTAGACTCATCTTACATTTCACGAGTTTTTTTATCCACTGGAAATCTGAGCTGCAACATCACAGGCATCTCCTACTGTTCAGCAAACAGATGACACAGGTGTTTAAATAGGACAAAAGTATTGGAAACACTAGCAATTTCCAAACATTCTGTTTCAGCATACTCTCCCATCTGCAGTCTGCCATCCATTTCTAGGCTACCATTCAAGAGTCTGTTTTTTTTAAACTCTTCTCATTTTGCTCTGATTTTATATGCAAACTAGCACCTTGAGCATACAAATTCCTAGTAGCTGTTGTGCACTCAGTTGTTTAGTTTGAGCACTTCCAGTGACAAACCATGCAACTGAAAGATAAAGCTCCACACCTCCATTTATTTGAAACAAGGTGTCTTAATATTCTGTATACGTTAAATCCTCTTTGCTTACTGCTTCCTCAGTTTGTCATACAAGTACATCATTCCCACTGAGATCAAACTTACAATAAAATTGTCATTCGATGGGTAACAGTCTCCCCTCAGACAGCTGGAAAATGATTCTTCTCTGTCTGGCATCTTTTATTAGAAAATCCAGTTTCCCCCCATGTTAAGCTTACCAGCAGTGCAATTATGACTGTCACAACACAGTCATCCCAGTGTAATGAGCTGAGTGCATGCCGCTGAAATAAGAAACAATTAGTAATTAAAGTTCTCATTCTCATAGATTCCATTCCACACTGTCCTTTTGAGGAAAGGGGAGTTAAACGCAACCTCTAGCTGCTGTATAAGGTTCCTGACCCACCACAGGCCTGGGGTTGCCTCCCATACTGTCTGAATTAATTTTGTTCCTTTGGGAAGAAATTACAGCTGGCATTTTAAACTCTTATGTTTCAGGAAGCATTTTGCTGTCTTCCTCAGCAAGTACTCTTTCTTTATTCCCTCTTGGTTATATTGAAGCCACTTCCTACTTTCCCTGTCCTCATTTTCAGGTTTCTTTCATACTTTGGTTAACTTGGTTGATCTCCCTTCAAACATAGGATCAAAGTTTTATAAAGCAACACAAATACCCCCTAGAATATATACCAGGTCTGCTTGGTATAACATGGCACTTCAGAGTCACCAGTTCTTGGGGCGTGATTACAAGGAATAATGCAATTTGGCTACCTTCTGCCGGCCTGCTCCTTGTGATGAGAAAACTCCAACCTCCACTACTTTAAGACCCTGCCAGTGAGAAATATTTTGGTCTCTCTCCAGTCTGTAGGCGATACAAAGCCAATGAAAGATCTTTTGTGAAGTATTCCTCCTCCACTGAGGAGGTGGCAGACAGGCATGGGCATGGGAGAGGGTCAGAGGCATCAGCCAATACCTTTTACAAGCAACTGGTAGAGCAAAACAGAAAACTCCCATTACCTTCAAAGCTGCCTACTCCTTCCCTTCCCTCCCTCCCATTCCTCTGCTCTGTCAGGTGGGGTCTCACTTGAAATATGTGAGGAGTGACACAGATGATAAAGCCAAAAACTTGGGAAGGGGAATGTGCCAGAGATCCCTGGAGCTGCTCTGTTGGGGAATGCGTCGAAACTGATCTACTCCTGGGAACAAAAAAGAAAAGGAGGAAGGGCAGGGGAAGTGGGTGATGGTTGAAAGGACTAGAAGACACAAGATTGACTTTCAGGCTGAAGAAATGGCCCCACCTTAAGTTACTGATTACCCACATGACAGAGCTGGCAATTCTGGTTGTCCCAGATAGAATAGGGCCAGCAGGTTTTTATTTAAAAAAAAACCCAAACCCAAAAACAAAACAAAACAAAAAAAACCCTACAACTTTATCTTGTTTATTTGTTTTTTAAACCTTTATGGATGGGTTGGGAAAGGACCTCTCCTTTTGGGGAAACTCTGGCGCTGGGGTTGGCAGTTCCAGAGTTCCTACTGTTGCATTTATAAGAAAGGGATCCTGTGCATCATGTCTGAATTAATGGAAAAATATAAGTGGTATGTCATGATGGCTTGATTGATGGCAAACAAGCTTGTGGTGAGGAGGCAGGAGAGTCAGAGCTCTTGCAACACAACAGGGAAGATTTATGTTAAGTATATCAGTATTGATGTGGGCAGTAGATTACACATAATAAACTGTTTTAAACAGTCTCAACAGCCAAAAAATGAAAATTAGAATGAAATTGATGCAAGGAACTCACACAGACTGATAAACAATTGAATTTCAGAAGTTCTTTACAAGATCAGCTGTATCATAGTAATGCAGAATAGTTACAGTTCAATTAGGAACTTCATCTTTATTGTTCCAGTGTTATAGCCAAAAGACTTGCATTCCAACACAGGGAAAAAACATCAGAAAACCAAGAAAAAACTTCCCCACAGTCCCTTCTTTCTCATCATTAGGAATCAGTACTATATCTGATGAACTTCTCCAGGATGAAGAATATGGTTGTTTGTTATCTTGTACCTTTTATGTGAGAGGCCATTGCACCCCCTATAAATTCAAAGAAATTGATGTGGTAAAAGTACTACATATGATAGAGACTGATCTCTTAGCTATATGGTTTGCTCTGCTTCTGTAATCTTGTTCAAGAATCTGTTATCTAACACTGAGCTGAATGGGACCTATCTGTGCTCTGACAGTAACAGAGTGCCCTACTGAAATGTTGACTGAAACAATAACATGTCTTGAACACTGAAATAATGTATGCTTCAAAGACTTTTAAAAAAGGGCAGGCTCCACAATATGCTTCTAAAAGTGAGGGGCAGAGGGCAAGGAATACTCACAGAGCAGTAATAAATATCACAAAAAATCCCCTCACGCTTTAGTTGAGACAAAAGTATATATTCCTCGGAGAAGAAAAATCTAAACTGGCTGAGAAATGTCTTTTCAAGCAATGTTGCATCACAACAAAATGTTATATCTGGTAACAAAAAATATGGTATCTAGCTCTTAGAGTTAAGTCACAGATAGCTGGGAGTACTTAGTATTTGAGAAATGATCCCTTTCTACTTATGGGTTGATATATGGATCTATATCCCTGATTGTAGGCACCAGACATACATCCTTCCTTTTAACTTGCAATAGTGCTTTCAGGGCATACACAAGAGCAGTGCCTTACAGAAAACAGGGGAATGACAACACTGACTTACCAGCAAAATTGTTCTTTTATATTTTTCACTAATGGAAGATAGCTATTTGCCAAAAATTAAAATTTTCATTAAAATATGTTCATGTTTGTCTCAAAAAAAGAAAGAGAAGGAAAAAAAAGTCCAAATTTGCATAATCTTAAAAACAAATCTCTCAACAAAAAAGAGGGAGGAGAAGCCAAAAGGAAGAAAAAGGGAAAGGAATAGCCCAAGAAAGAAAAATAATTTTGTCAAAATATTTCATTTAAGATTAAAAAAAAAATCCAACCATACTTATTTCATCCTGTTTTCCCCTATAATTATGCTACCAGACGTTTCATAATAAAAACAAAATTCACCAAGACAATGGAACCCCCTAGTACCATATTCATTCTTGCCTACCTTCAGATGAATATTCTGTTTCACTACAGACAGTTCTTTGAAAATATTGTGACTTCTGGGAAATGTTTGCCACCATGACTACATATCTCTCAGTTTGAATCTAAATTAGTGTGGTAAACATTTGAAAAATAATTTAAAATGTATATTCTATAACTAGCGATCATGACTTTACAAGTACCACATGACATTGCAAAGCTTTCAGTCACCTCCTGCAGCTTCAGCCTTTCATAGAAAAATTATTTTCTGCTACACTTTAAACTCCATTTTTTTTCTGTGAAGAAAAACTGCTTACATTAAAAATCCATTTATGTTCCTAGATTCCTAACACATAACATGTATTTTTATTTTATGTTGTATTTTGCTTATGATATTCTCAAGAGCACTTCACTCTGTGTGACAGTGGTATGCACTTTACCATTCTTATATCTTACAGAAAGTTAGGTGAAATATTTGCTTAGGGGAACATAATTATTGATGAAGACTTATTAGAATCATTTTTACCCATTGATATTGTGGGTAAAATGAAGAACATAATGTCACCTATTCTGACACTTTGCAGGAAGCAATTTAACAGCAGCTGTGGAAAATGAGATCATAAAGGTTAACAGGGTAGAGATAATAACAATCATTTTAATGGAGTTTTAGAGATTCAAGTTATATCCTTTTCCTTTTTTTTCCAAAGGATATTCTGAAGGTTTACAAAGGAAACTTAATGATGTGCATGCTTGTGCATGAAGAGAGTTTGTGCATCAGTATTCCAGAACTGAAAGCACAACCAAGGAGACCTCTTTGCAATATGTTAGTTGTTGGTGTGCCTTTCGGATAAAATAGTTACATTATTTTATCTGGGAGCCATGGCAACGTAGAGGTGCAAGATCAAGTACAGATTGAGTTCAAAGGATCAGGTTGTCAAGCAACATCTTAAATGAACTGAAGTCTGGCATGGATCTCCAGATATATCTATGCAAGTTAAACCAAGGCTTTTTAACTGTCAGTATTATTTAATCTTGCTATTACAAGGACACTGTGAAAAAGATGAGAACAGACAATGTCGTTGAATGGGCAGCATCACACAATAGCATCAGTACCTGCTTTCAAAGGGCTCCTAACAATAAATTAGCTCAAATAAATTAGACAATCGTTATTGTATGGAAAGCTCTAGAGCCTTTTGTTCAAAATTTTTACTGTTTAGTGTTCAGTGGCTCTCACTGAATGCAGTCATCATGAACTGCTATATATTTTCATCATATACCCTTGAATGATAAGAAGCCTATGTAGCCAGGGAAACCATGTAGTCCAAGTCTATTTATAAAAAGTGGCATTCAAAGGGCTGATGGAAATGTTCACTTTACTCTTCAGGGCTGAGATATTACTCTGATTTCTAGTTTGGTGAAAAGAGTATCTTTGCTGATACTACAGCTTTGTTTCTCTGGTGTATTTGCTATTTTGTTCTGGTACTGTGACCATACCTTCAAGTCTTTCTTCCCCTCACCTTCAACACTTTAGCTGGTAGTTCTTCTCCTCCCTCACCTTGTGTGCTACCTCTCTAGTGATGGCTATCCAACCCCCTCCTCTGCACATACGTCCTTTGCCATCTCCACCTTAGCTTTCTTACCTTCCCTCTCTTAGGTCTGGGAGATATTTGTAGAGGAATGTCAGTGTAGTGAAAGATTTAAAATCAATCAATACCACTACATAGCTGTGAGTTTAGCAGTACTTCACCTGATTAAAGCGTACTTGGAAAAAAAGAGAAGAGGAGAAGGAGAGGAGAGGAGAGGAGAGGAGAGGAGAGGAGAGGAGAGGAGGCAAGGCTTATATGAAATTAAAATTATTTAAAGGTGTTTTATTAGATGTATCCACCAGTTAAAGGAGCTTAGCTGCAG
This sequence comes from Pygoscelis adeliae, assembly GCF_000699105.1. Lineage (NCBI taxonomy): Eukaryota > Metazoa > Chordata > Aves > Sphenisciformes > Spheniscidae > Pygoscelis > Pygoscelis adeliae. The sequence continues at coordinate 2,544,781 of NW_008825619.1, read as the reverse complement.
ATTCACTTAGTTGCATGGGTGTATCTTTTGAAGCAGTGATTAAACCTTACTCCTGAACCTCATTCCCCCACTTCCCTGAATTTCCACCCTGAATATCTCCTGTTCATCACTTCTTAAAGTTGGTAACAGTGTTCAACCCTTCTTTAGGAAATGCTGCTTCTCATCAGTGATGAAAATTAGCAAAATTGCAAGGGCATAAAGAGGACAAAAACTTGATGAATATTTTTTACATGGAAAAAATTTTCTGTCACACCATTCTCATCCCCTCCTACACTGTCCTTTGAAGGCTGAGAGTCCTTTCATATATGGCACTTAGGAATCATTTCTGGCCAATCAAAGTGACAATGACAAAAAAGCTCTTCACTTCAAGATACATCAGTCATCTGCATTGTTCATGGATGGGTAAGAATCTGAACATGGAAGATATGAACTTGAAAACTGCTTCTGGATTAGTGTTAGCCCTTAGTAGAACTTTAGGATTCTGGGAAAAAAGAAAAGAAAAGAGACAAAAAGAAAAAACAACCCCAACATCAAAATCAAATAATTGGTGAATTTGAACAATCAGGTTTGCAGAACTGACCGAATACATGGAAAACACTGCTGCGATAACCATGCTGGGACTGGATGTTTCTGCCAGCTGCTGCACTAACTTTCAGAATGCTACTGACTGTACTGCAGGAGCAGGGAAATTGCTAAACAGAACCATAATCCCTGTACAGTGCCGTCCTCTGCATTGGCCTGTGCATGCTTCACCACTGGTATTATCCATGGCAGAAATAGCTGGAAATAGATATTGCATTATGGCCCCAAATAGAAATTAATTGTTGGGGTTTTAGGACACTTAGCCAAAGTGCTTTTTTTTGTGTGAATTAACAATTGAACAGAAAGAGAGCTGCTCGGAAATCTGATGGGTCATGTGGTGTGTGGTGAATTGACAAAGTGTTTTCTGTAAGCATCATGACCACCTTTCAGATGACAGTATCTTCATGCCACATAATGTACTCAGTATGGGCAATGGTATGTGTCCATGAATTGGTCAGCTATGAATCATTTACATCTTAATAAGCATTATGTTAATCAATTTTCTTATTTTAACACAAAATTTGAATAAATCCTCTATTTGCTGTATTCTAGGCTTTCACAATCCGGGTTTATGAGCAGATGATGGCTGTTATATACTGTGAAATGAGATCACAGGACAAAAATAGAAGAAAAATATAGACAGACATTTCTGTGAAACTGAAATTAATCTTTCTGCTGAAATCAGGTTACTGACTTCTTAACTATTTGACACACATTTATTCCAATTAATTTCAATTACGCAAAACCAAATGTAAATGAATATCGAAACATGGATAAAGGAACTATACTCGTTGTCTGTGATCATTAGGCATGATTTTCACCTAAGGTGATTAGTGGAACTTGTAGACAGTCCACTAAAAATTGCAAATTATCTCTCCTAAACAATCAGTTACATTGGGTAGGCTTCATAATATGACAGTCCTTAAATAGATTAATATGCTTTGAATTTTCTAATGAATGTTGGCATGTACATGTTACTTTTGTTAAGACAGTTAATAATGCATAAGAATGGAGAGTCTGCTGTTTCAACTCTGAACTCTTTCACTATTTTATGTTCCAGAAAGATTCACACACTAAAATCTTTAGAACTATTTACTTCTCCTCTTGTTTTCTGGAGGATCCCTTGCTAATTTCTGTATTGTGTTCTTCTGTGAATTAGGAATTGCTAATGACAGAAACAAACAATCTGGATCACAGCCCATTTAGACAGTTATCTGTCCTTTCCATCAGAGGAAATCTGCATCATCCTTTGGATATATTGTTTTCTGGATATATTGTATCTTGCTACATTGTCTGTTCTCTATAGTAAAGACGGTGCCAATAATTCATAAGAATGTGTGGGGAAATGTATGCTATAGTATTCATGCAAAAAGAAAAAAAAGGTGTGTTCTATAGGTCTGAGTCAGATACGTTGTCAACATCAAAACATCAGTTTTGGATATGGCTGTACTTCAGATTTCAGTGTAGCTGATATAGATAGAACGAGCTTTTTTACTGAGCTTACCCAGCTGCTGGTTTGCAGTTTAACATTGTCAGCACAGAACTGAAGAAGAGTTAATTTATGCTGCTAAGTGATGTTATTGACTATTACTTTTGGATGCTACATTTTAAGAGGCTTTAGAATTTTATTTAGTAGTAGTAGTAGTAGTAGTAGTAATTATTAGTATTAGTATTTTATTTGACATTATATTTGACATATTATTTGACAGTACTTAGGATCATGATGTTACATTGTAATGGAAGTAGGTAAAGAGCAGAGTTGAAGCAGGGGAGAGAAACGAGAATGCAGAACTATTGACTTAGTGATACATACCTAAACAAACTTACATGTCCCTAAGCATAGATGTGTTTTAAACAAAATTAGAAACACATGTATATATTACATTTTCAGTACAGGATCAGAGCATTTAGTCCAACAACTCTGAGTCGGTTCCTGTTAATGTCTTTCATTCAGAAAAGATAGAAGCAAATGAAAATAAGAGACTTGTCCAAACATAAAATATTTTGAACATAGGTGAAGTAAAGAATAATGTCTTCATCCCTACAGCCAGTCATCATGTTTCTTAAATTAACATGTTTTATCTGCCCCAACATTTATTTTGTCTGTCTAATTATTTGGCCTATTATAACATTGACCAAAATAGTCTGGTGAAATCACACTTAACTCTTTATTTCATTTTATTCAGGCAGTAAGAAAAAACTTACCATAAATGCTGTGTGATGAGGCCCAGCCTCATATCCTCTGTCCCAGATCTCCAACAACTTCAAAACCACTATTTCTGGATTGCTTCTTCCTCTAAAATTAGCCTTGAAAACATCTGATTCAGCACATCTGGAGAGGGAACCTATGTGTTTAATTTTGTTGCTTACAATTAACACAAATATGACCTTCCTGTAGAAACCTTCAAAAGCATCTGTATTTCTGCACTAAATACATGTATGAAAAGTAGGCATTTAGAGGGACTTCCTCCACTGTGCACCCAATAATAGTGCTTCATAGGTGTCTAAATTAAATAGGTCTTCTCCCATCCAAGTATAAGGTTATAGGATAAGCCAGGCATCTGC
>NW_008825619.1:2538446-2541596 GCF_000699105.1 Pygoscelis adeliae | reverse complement strand
TACTGATTTCAATGAGAAATGTTTCTCTCTAATGCACCACCCACAGCAATAATTGTAAATGTGCTTTCTTATTCTGGTCTAGATTTTTTAATTTCATGTTTTCCTCTCTGTTCTGCTTATGAAGGTCAGCGGAGCCAGCGTACATTTTTTTTTCTTTTTTTATATCTTTCTCTGGTAACTTGTCAAATTCATATACTTCATGCTTGCATCCAGTTTTTCTATCTTGCAGTTTATTTCCTGTCCTGCCAACAGCATTTTATTTCTATGGAGCCATAAGCCAATGTGATGGTAGTTAATGCTGAGTTTAGCTCGTTTCTAACTCCACGTGAAAAATGCTTCCTTCATCTCTCATTTAAATATTTTTTTGTCCTCTGTTTTTAACAGTGGAATCTAACAGATTCAGTGTTTCTTCTTGTGATCCATGTAAAAAGTCATATTTTATAGCTGGATAGTAGCTGACCTTCAGTACCTTTGGATTTATCCCTTCTGAAAGCTTTTCATTGTTCTGTTAGTTTTTTATTATCATTTTTAGCCAGTACATTCTACATCATGATCTTTATGGTAAACAGTATCCTAGTAACAGAAGTAACTGGCTGTTGAACTCAGAAAAAAATATTAGCTTGCATTGTATTACAACAAAGAGCAAGGCTGGAGGCAAGCTTACAAATATCTGATGGACACAGCCTGAAATTATGGAATGGGAAATGTTGGAAACACCTGGCATTTAAAACATATACAAGATTTTTGTTTTAGAGAAAATTAAAAATATTGACAGTAAGAGTGAAATATTATACATGAATCAGTCTGTGTATCTTCTGTTGCAGAAGGGTCTTACACTGCAAAGTTCCTGGACATCGTGGGATGATGAAGACAGCTAAATTGCAAGCCCATGTTCAAATGTCTTGCTGAACTAGGATCTTTCTGCTCGTATTCTTACTAGATATGTACTTAGTCATGTGATAATACAGAATATTAAGAACTAAAATCCATTAAGGTGCTGCCACTAGTTATATACCCAATATAATGCAGGGTAAACATTTTTAACTTAAGAAACAAGCTGTAAAAAATGCTTAGCAGATGGAGCTGTAAAGTAATTTTTCAGACATAATTCCAAGCAGTTTATTTGTTTGCTTGGCTAAGAAGTATTTCTGAAGATACAAGAAGATGGAAAATGTATGATAAGCATATAACAATGTAAACTTTTTAACACAGCAAGTAAACATTCACTATAGTAGAGATTGACAGTTTTATATTAAATGTCATGACTTTTTTCCAGAAGTTGAGCAGTATTCTTCAAGTCCAGTTCTTTCAACACAATCATAATTGATGTTAACAGAAAATGTAAATTGGAAAAGATCTTAATTTACTGTTGGTAAAACTCTATTCTAATTGAAATATCTCACCCTAGTAAAATAATTAAAATGTTGATGTACAAAATGATTAATATGACCTTAAAAACAAATTTCTTGACCTTGTATAATGATGACACTTCTTTTAAATACTTTCAATAGGATATTTCTTCACCGATTTGCAGAGCATGGTAGAGACAAAAAGAACTGAAGGTCAGAACCAAAAAATAAGCAAACAAACAAGCAAACAAAGAAGCTTAGCCTTTAAAAAAGTGCTTTAAATGAAATTCAGGCACTTAGTGGCAAAATTCTGATTGTGAAAATCTCCATTTGGGTACTGTTGAAAGCATTTAAATTTCATACATGCCTCACTTTTTAAAAAAGATTTTAAAGATTCCAGGAGACAGAAGTGGGATTCAACTCCCTAAACTCAGATGTCTTGAGATTTATGCTGTTTATAGTGGTTATCCTATGCCTTTTTTTTTTAACTATGAAAAAACAAAAAAAGAATATTCTTAGGCATGACTGATATAAACTTTATGTAGCCATACAAGCTAGGCTAGACACATCTTGTTTTTCTCTTCCCTAGGTAGAAATGGGGGCGAGCTCAGCTCTAGATACCTTCATTGTAGGTGTGTGAACTTAAATAAGATAAATCTCAGACCTACAACTGTACTGCTGCCTACAGTGATTTCTAAGTCCTTCTGGAGCCAGGGAATACGTCCTCCCTGCCATGTCTAAGGACTCTGATCCTACTTTCAGAGCACTCCTGGCGATGCAAGAAGAGGTTCTTCCTGCACAAGCACAGCTTTCTTTCAAACCCTGGGATCAAAGAAGACAGAAAATTCTTTTGAGCCTTCCCTCCTCGACATTTTTCTAGATATGTCTACATATCTAGCTATGTAGATACATATATGATACAGTTAAAACAAAGCATCCCTAAGCAGCTGGCTGGGTGTGAGAAGAGGGTGGGCAAGGAGAAGCACAACATACTTCCTGCCCTTGTGCACAAGCTTTGCTGCTCTGCAGGAAAGACTCCTAGACCTACCGGGTCAGGGAGTGAGTAATGGCGACAGAAAGTGACTTTATAGCCATAAGGTATGTCTCTCTCTGCTCCAGAGGCAATCTGTGTACTTCATGTGACTAAAAATACTTAATCAATCTTGAAGTTTTGTAGCAAAGCTGTCATGACAACCCAGGTGAGTGTCCTTACTGCTAGGGAATATTACCCTCTTTCTGATTCCCTGGATTTAAAATTGTTTGCTACTCAGTGGTACAGTTTCAACCAGAGGATGAAGAGTGGCTTTTTTTTCATTCCCAGCCTGTACACTTTCCTAGATCTTGATTTCATCCCTCAGCCTCCTGATAAAATTCTTGCCTCCTCTAAACTGGCTTGTAGAGGCATGCTCTGATGAACTTCACAGCCTTCTTTTTTTATTAAATAAATAAATAAATAAATAAATAAATAGGCACCATGCAGGGCTATCCATGCCCATTTGGTCCACGGACTCTGTACCTTCTCCCCTGCAGAGCAAGGCCAGCCAGTACGGAATGAGATTGTGGCTGGGGCCCACAGACAGTTTCAGAAGGTGGAAAGCAAGCCTAAGGCCCCAGTTTGTAAACCTACTCTGCATCCCCTAAAAGGTATCCTTATTCTAACTCTATCCTGACTATATAAGCCTTTGGCTTTGCCAGGCTATTAACATCTTTGTCAGAGACATGGACAGTGCACCCTCAGCAAGTGTGTGGTTGACACCAATATGAGTGGTGTGGTTGATACTCTAGAGGGAAGGTATTCCAT
>NW_008825619.1:2528069-2538054 GCF_000699105.1 Pygoscelis adeliae | reverse complement strand
GGGCCTACAGGAAAGATGGGGAGGGACTCTTTATCAGGGAGTGTAGTGATACGAAAAGGCTATCAAAAGTAACGGTTTTGAACTGAAAGACAGTAGATTTAGATTAGATATGAGGAAGAAATTCTTTACTATGAGGGTGGTGAGGCACTGGAACAGGTTGCCCAGAGAAGTTGTGGATGGCCCTTCCCTGGAAGTGTTCAAGGCCAGGTTGGATGAGGCTTTGAGCAACCTGATCTAGTGGAAGGTGTCCCTGCCCGTGGCAGGGGGGGTGGAACTAGATGATCTTCAAGGTCCCTTCCAACCCAAACCGTTCTATGATTCTGTGAGTCTATGATTCTACAAAATCTGAAGGTTCAGTACCCTGAGAATCAATTGGATAAAAGTTTAAGCTACAACTTATGTTGGAGGGTTGGTGCCTTATGACTCTCTCTGTACTGATCAGCAGAGATTTATTGTTAGCAAGATTTCAATGAACAGCAAAAATTCTGCTCCAGTTTTCATTACCTTCAAGATAGAAGAGGAACTTTGGCTTAATCAGACACAATTCCTCAGGAGGCTCCTACAGCATTGCTGCCTTTCTACAGATTTACCTGACAGTTTTATGGATGCAGACCCTTTCTTTACATGAAAATAGGTTGTTATACTGTTAGATCAAGGTGATCATCCATTAAGATCCAGACTCTGGCTTTAATCTCTGAAGGTGTAAACAGGTGTAACAACCTTTCATGCAAAGAAAGGATTTACATTCATAAAACAGTCTTAGGTAAATCTGTAGAAAGGCAGCAATGCTGTCTGCATGGCAAAGTGAAACTGTGAAACTTTCATTGCAGTGAAACTGCATTCCAAGATGGGTCTGGAGAGCAAAAAGGAGAAACACAGGAGATACCTGAATCTGAGCTTAGGCTTAAAATGTGAAAATGGCATCCCTCTACATAGTCTGGTACTGAGTGTTTAAAAACTGATGGGCAAAACTAAGTGTCTGCAGCTGCACATTAATGCAGCTGCCTGAGCTCTAGCAAAACACTTTTATCATTGTCATTAATTTCCAGGAAGGGCAGAATGCCATCTAGCTGCTAGGGATGGGCTCTCGCGACTGAATCTTGTTGAAAGATAGATAATCAAAGAGGGTTGTCATACAGTAGCATAAATCTTAGTATCAGAGAGGATTTCCCTTTATTTTTAGCAAGTATCATAGGGAAGAAGGATGGGGCACAAAGCAGCTCCTTTCGCAGAATACTATGCTTTTTAAAAGCTTGGTGAGTGATGACATGTCACTGGATGACTGTGCTTTTCATGTGTATCAGACAGGCAGGTGTTAGGATCTAAAATTCCGATTCTAACAATCTCCCTGGAGCTTAAACAGTTACCCAGACAGTGGTATTAATCAGTTACTTCCCAATGCATTATATATGACAGTGTAAGGTTGACAATTACAAACCAATCAGCACATTTTCCTAAACCTGAATATTTTGTCTGTTTGGCAGGAGGAGGTATAACATAAAAGATAAAAATAAGGAAAAAATGAAAGAAGTTCTCACACATGGTACAAATTTCTAGTATTCTTTCTATCACTACCAGCACAGGCAAACCATTTTTAAAGTTGGGGTTTTTTTTCTTTATAGCTTGTTTTTTCATTTGTGAGCAATGAAGAACATACTAAACCAAAGTTATTCTCTTGCAGCCCAACTTGAGTCCATAAGGCTTTTGAGTTGTTTTGTGTCTAATCTTTTTTAACAAATATTGCTACCCAAAGCAACTTCATATCAAATTGTCTTAAAATAAGTGTCACAATGTAGAGCTCTGCCTTATAATTTCAACTACTTCACAGTATTTTTCACATAAATAAGGTACAATAAAATATTATCTTCATAATAAAGCATAAAAAGGCTTTATTATTTGATAACTGTAGAATAAATAATGTTGGAGGGGTATTTGTAACTGAGCTGACCATATATGCTGAGTCTGTTCTCTTCAAATATAGTTTTCTTTTTCAAGGAAAATACCTGTGGCACCATTCTTTTATAGATAAGACTAACATTAATCTGCATAAGGAACCTAGCATGATTTATATTAAAGGAATGTTTTTTAAGTATTCAGGAGATGCTGTATAAGCATTGCAAAAGCTTATACAGCTATAATCCACATCCACATCTTGCAAAGTCTGCAATGTTTCATAACTTTGACAGTACAATTAGAGATGTGAGGATAATCAAGCCAGTTTTTATCTTACTAGCCAGCATAGTGTAAGCTTCAGTGGTAGTCTGGAATTCAGCATCTTTCCATATGCATAAGAAACCTTCAGTTGCTGAACCTTTTGTTGGCGCAAGCTCACTGCTCTCAGTACTGAACTAGCAGGTTAAGCTATCGTGAGTAGTCTTAAGAACAATTTGCAACATCCTTTGTTTGCTGTACAGGTGAAGTTTTAGGCAGATTCTTATTGTTTTTGACATAAATAAAAGCTACCAAGAACACCAAAATGTTTTGGAAAAGCCATGGTGTTTCCTGGACTCCCTGAATGATTTGCAGTTTTAGCAGCCTGTAAAACTGGACTCCCTGAATTATTTGCAGTTTTAGCAGCCTGTAAAACTGGTAGTCCCTAGAGCCTGGCTCAGGTCTTCTAGTCTTCCAGGGAACAAAATGCATGACTGTTGCTGTCTTAGACCCAGAGCTTCAGATTAAGATCTGTCACTTCCTGAATGATGATTCAGGAGTAGCCTGTTTGGCCTGTTTACTCAGAGGCAAGGGGTCCTGCATCCTGTGGGCCCCCAGCAAATTTCCACCTGAAGTCTGACACTGAAGGATACTGCTGCAGAATACACTGCAGTCCAGTTGGCCACAGAGGTGTCCTCATTCCTCCTGGTCACCTGCAGTCCCTGACAGACCCAGAGGAACCAGCATTTCATACACCTCTGTCTTCAGGCTGGAGATAACCCCTGGAAACTATTTGCTCCCTGGTGGTTCCCAGTGCAGAGTTTTGCTATGCCAGCCTTTCCTCCTGCCCGCACGGCCGGCCACTCTGCTCGTAGTGTGCTTGGAAAGGATGGACTCCTCTTGAAAGTGAGCTCCTCAAGCATATTTCGGATGGTACGCAGGCAATGCCAGAGGAAAGAGAAACGACAGAGAAGATGAAAAAGCCTATCTAATGCACAGAACTATCATGTCCTAATGTAAGTAAAAAACCCCTGTGTTTTAATATATGTACTCTATTAGAACATAGGATTTTTGTAGCTATGCTTGCCCACTTTTTTTTTTCTTTTTCCATTTATTCCTGTATCAGGTGACATCTTATGTGAAATTTTCTACATTGTCCACACATCTGAACACCCAGATCTCACACTACTACAGTGTGAAACAAGCTATTGCTGGCAAGTGATGATTCTTACTGAGCTGTGAAGGAGAGGGACCATACTCACTTAGTTCTCTGCAAACTTTCGGTTGGATTTCAGTAAGCTGACACCTATCTCCAAAGGCTCATATTTCCCCTTTTCTTTTTCTTTTGTTTTCTTTTTCTGACACAGTAATTTGAGGCAAGTCAGGACATGCCCAGGGAAGTGGTTGAGTCACCATCCCTGGAAGTATTTAAAAAACGGGTAGATGAGGCGCTTAGGGACACGGTTTAGTCAGCATGGTGTTGTTGGATTGACGGTTGGACTCGATGATCTTGGAGGTCTCTTCCAACCTTAATGATTCTATGATTGTATTCTATGATTCTATTCTATGATTCTATTCTATGATTCTATTCTATGATTCTATTCTATGATTCTATTCTATGATTCTATTCTATGATTCTATTCTATGATTCTATTCTATGATTCTATGACATCTCAATTTTTAAGAGCCAGGAACCTGTGACATCCAGTCCCTGAGGGGGAAATACTATTTAAATAATTTCATGTAGTCTCCTATGTCTGCTAAAAGAGAGAATAAATATAATTAGAAAAATGTGACTAATATCTTTCCCTGAATCCCCAGTGTGTATCTTCTTTAGCCATCTGTTCTCTCTCCTCCAGGCCCCGATCCCACATGTGCTAAACAGTAAGCACAGAACTTATCTGCAAACCTGAAGTTAAGGGTGTCTTATACCTCCTAGTATAGGGGGATCTTATACATCCTAGTTTTCCAGCTCTTAAAAAGTACCTTCTGTAGAGAAGGTGCCTTATTGACTAGAAAGCACACCTTTACCAGCTTACCACTTTCAGCATTTTTTGTTCTTTCAGTATTTCCAACAGTTAGAGAAATACTGTTACCCTTCTTTGGGCACAGAGGAGGAACTGAGAAACAGAGTTAAATGACTTGCTCTGGGCCATACAGGGACTCTGTGACTAACTAGGATTTGACACTGTTAAATAATTCTGTAGAGGAATACACTTTCCTCTGAAGCTTAACTCCCAGTTTTAACTGACATATTCTACAAACAGGCACCATGTTACAATACTGATGCTCGTTAAATGATAGATTGAAAGTCAGTCCCGAAGTACCAGAGCAGCAGATTCTTCTTGAGCCTTCCTTGTTAATAAATTGTGAATCACATATATCCCATCAATAACCTGTTGTGAAAAACAAAACTTTTCCTTGTTGGATCAGGCAGTGCCATTACAAAAATGGTATATTGTGCTTCTCAATTTATTTTGCAGATAAACAAGACTACTTTAATTACCATGATCTGACATGACATCTCCAGAACAGAAGGTACAGTACTGAAAGGTATAATATATTTGTAATACAGGGATGGTTTATTTTAGGCATTAAATGAAATGGCATTAACATAGAGTATAAAAACCACTGCCCTATTCTTAATAGAATCTTTCTTGAAGGAACAATTTTAAAAATGGATTTCAGATTTTACTGCTTAAGTCAAAATATTCAATGTTGTACTAAATTATATTTTGGAAAATGTGCCATAAACAAGAAATAACTTTTACTATTCAGGGTGTCTTGGGTGTGTTTTAATTTCTTAGATTTCATAATGCAAAGTTAATCCTTGCCAGACCTTAAATAAGTAGGAGGTTAGCAGAGTCATGGAGCCCTAAAAGTTGAATCTTTTCACAGCCCACTTTTCATTTTCTGATTGATGAGGGCAAAATAGCCATCGCGATCAATATAACAAGCAAACAGGAGGACTGAGTGGCAAAGAAATAGGTGAAAAAGTATTTGAGGTGTGTGGACATTTTAAGAAAGGAGATTAGAGAGATGGAACCAAAAGCCAAGGAGGGTATAAAAGAAAGGCCATATTCAGGCAAGAAGAAATCAGAGCAGTAGAAAAATTATCATTTTTGATACCTCAGTCAGGCAGCACAGAACAGCTGCTGTGCCTAACAGAACAAACAATTCTTGCACCTGCAGAAAGAAAAGAAATAATGTGAACATAGCATCTTCCTAATGAAAAGAAGTTGATGTGGATGTCCTTGAGAATATAAATTGAGGTCCCTGTTAAGGTCACAGCCCAGCAACTGTGGGAACAAAACAGATCCGATGACACAAAAGACCTTGTCTGAGTTACTGCTGTATACCTAACACACAACATATTTTCTCCCATATCCATCGGCAAGAATATTTGCTTGAAAAGTTTTGTGTAAGCTGCAGCAGAGCTGTGGGAGCTGGAGAGAACATTCCCCTCTACTGCGGTGCTCAGTGCCAGGGCAGCTGGAACCCTGGCTGCAGCCTGGGCTGCCTACCCCCTGCAGGGGGAGGCACGGAGGCACCAGCGCCATGACCCAAAGGGTTTTTGGGCCACGTGGTGAGGACCAAAAATTTGGGATGCATGGATCCTGCCACAATGTCGACAGGCAGCCACTGATCACTGCAGAAGAGTACTTGTATTCAAACTGCAGGCATCTTTCTTCCTAAGTTTATGTATGTAGTACATTCTGTAATTAAGTAAAGCAAAGAAGGAATTATGCCACATGAATGGCCATCTGACAGATTTCCAGGTACAATATAAACAGTCCTGAGTGGTGGAAATACCTGAACAGACTAACTTTATCAGCATACACAGGACTTTGCTACCTACAGAGAGCTTGCAGAGCACATACTTAAGATACACAATCATGAACACAAGGTGAAACATCAAAAATAGGACTTCAAGGAAAGACCACAACATTTCCCACGACAGGCATCTGGATATTGTTGACAATGAAATTTTGAATGAAACTGCAGCAGAAAAATCAAATAAAGAGTAGGTTTTACAGACAGAGAAAAATACCGTATATCACAATATATTTTTATAGGACAGGCTTCAATAGTTCCCAAAAACCAGGTCACAACCTTAATGTTGACTGACTGAAGCTATTGCATTACTATCGTCACAGATCAGTTTTGCATTAGTGATGTGCTTATACCACCAAAGAGATTTTAATACATTATAATGTCGGAATTAACTAGCATTTTCTGATAAGGAGCAAGTCACCTTCTATTAGCAGGCACCAAACCATTTTAGTATTTTGCTGATATGTTTTCCTCTGGTACAATCTGCCAAAGAAAATAGGTTGCCTGCCTGTAGAGTGGAAATAAAATGTGACTGAATAAGATGCAGATACAAATGGATACAGAAATTAGCCCTGAAGTACTCTAGATTTCCCAAGGCCTTGCTAAAAACTCAGAGACAGTTATATTTGGCTTCAAGTGCTCAAGCCCAATTTTTTTCTCAGAAAATGGTAGATCCTATTCAGAGAGTTTAAATGATGGCAAAGATATTTAAAGGAAGATCAAATTTTATTTATTTGTGACGTGCACTACATTCATCAGTGGTAGAATAGGTATGGGAGACAGATAGTGAAAGATATCTTTGTAGTATCATGTGAATTTGGAACTCATATATCAAGTATGGACCAAATATTTCATTTTAGCAATCATTCATATGACCATAAGGGTGTGTCTGTATCAGGGATTGAAGGATTTGTGGGTTTTGGGGGTTATGAATTTGGCTTGCATATATATATATATATATGGAGACTTACGGTACACACTCAAGCACATGACTGGTGCACTTGAAGTGGTTTCCTTTTGAAACAAAGGTTGCTGCCATGCAATAGGCAGCTAGGGAGCACCATTTTAATGTGGACGCAAGGTCTTCTGCTACATAGCTCTCTACATTTTTATGGCACACGCAATGTTAGATTGTTGGCAATCTGTTTATTATTTCATATCCGTGATGCTTGTTGATAGAGATGCTGTTACAGGTCTGCTTTTTACCTATCTGTGAGTTATCAAATTATAGTCACAGGTAGACCTCTCCACTATTATCTCTCTATTTTTAATTACTCAGTGCTATGTCCTACTAACAGTGGGTAATACTTAGCAAAAAGGACAGGAAAGTGTGTATTTAGTGGTTGTAATTGACAGAAACTGTAGGTAAATTCCTTGCTGTGTAAGAAAAAATCTGAAGTTGAAGATGTAGAAAATGATCTCATCTAGAAAATGCCTACAGCCTACCCATTTGTAGATGAGGATGGCAACATGTGCTTCATACTGATTCTTGTATTATAAAGACAGAAAAGGTGTGTCTTGCCCTCCTTCTCTTGGCACATTTTCTTGACCAAAATTATCTTCTCCCACAATGATGTATTTAAAGCCAGGTCCTCCTATATAACAAAACTTTCTGAAGGCTAGTACTGCGGTGGTTCAAGTCAGCTACCTACACTCTCTTGTTCCAGTTTCTGAAAGGGAATTGCAGCTTGTTTATCCTGGGTGCACCTCTGACAGACTCCCTTCTGAGTCATAGTCACAGTAACAAGACTGAAAGAGAGATGAGCAGCATGGCTGGAGCCACGGCTTCCAGAGAAGGTTGTCCCATGACAGCTGGTCAGGGACAGCATGCAGGGATCTGGTGTGATTGTCTACCGCTAGGTGTATGACCCTGAGGATTTCATAGAAATGGCTCTCCGTTTCTGGAGTCAGCGGGACTCTCTCTTCAGGGTCTCTGGAAAGATCGAAGAGCAGTGGGGGATCATGCCGCGTGATGAATCCTCCATGGCAGAAGCAAACATGAGAATCGTAGCAACCATTGGAGTCTTCAGGACTGAAGTTTGGAGTGAAGAAGAAGACTTTCCAGACAGATTTGCCTGCAAATTACAGACACAAAACAACTGGTGATAAAATGACAAACTAAAAGTCCCCCAGTCTTATGAAACTCTAATTTACACCACGGGAAATCAGTCTTTTGGTACAACCTCACCCTGTACAGGAACTGCAGTATACTGAAAGAGTAAAGCAAAATTGAGCAAAACAAAAACAAGCAAAACATGGCGATTTTCATACTACACATATTTATGAAATAATTATGATCATTTCATTCCCTTGGAAGAATTCTGATTAACTAAATCATAGAAGACTTAAAAGAACTTTGCATCTTTACATAAACAGTGCTAAGAAGATTTGCATAAATATTTACTAAGCCATTGTACTGTCTTCTTCAAGACTTATTAAAATGTACCTTTGCCCCTTGACCATATCTAGACACCGTTGGATCATGTCTGCTTCTCATTTTGCTAATCAGAATAATTTCATCTTCACCTTTTTCTCTCTTCCTCTCTTTGTTGTATTAACCCATTGCCCTCTGCCACATGCTTTCGTTGCAAACACCTGGAGACAAAGTTTCTCGTTTTATTAAATGTGATGACATGAAAAGGTATAATGGATGCTAAATTCCTGTCTTAGGCCTCTAGATGTTTTTTGCAAAAATAAACAACTGTTATGGTAGTGCAATTTGTAGGTGACATTCTGCTTTGTAAAATGGGAACCAAAAGTCTTCATTGGTCATTTTCTCTCAGCTTAATTTGCTGTGTACAGAAACTGAACTGTCTGCAGTAGTGTAACTTCGTCAGTATTTTCAGTGTTTAAAAATACTAATTATTTCCTGGATTAAGAATAAACAGATATCAGTTGGTTCCTTCAAGAAGCACTCTTGAACAGAAGGTACACTGGAGAATCTGAAAATACTTAACAAGAAAGGAGTAAATGAAAAATGGCTACTGTTTTCCTCAAGTATCACAGAACAGACAGGGAAGGCAGGAACAGACAGGTACTTCCAGGGAAGCACACCATCCTCCTACAGCCAGGGAAGCACACAGTTCTCCAGAAATGGACCAGAGAATAATCAATTAGAGTCAAATTCTGTACTTTATTCTTAATAAAAGTAGGATACTACACAGCTGAGGTCTGTGATGTCAGACTACCTACCCACTTGAGTCTATACAGATATCAGAAATACATATGCATCAGTAATTTGCATTCCTCAGCACCCTATTGTGAAAAACATCTTTTGTGTCACCTCATTTTTTTAAATACTAGGGGAAAAACTCTTTTTGGTATGTTGTTGAATCTTGTTAAGTTCACAGAAAGCTTGTTAATCCAGTAAGAGTTTGTCACAGATTTATGTGTGCTACAATGGTTGATATTCATTAATCAATTAATCAATTCAACAGAATGGAAAGCACTAGAAAATGTGAGAAGAGCAGAGATGAACTGTTAGATGCCATGCTGTAACTACCTCATACTCAATTTTTAAAGATTTAATTTCTTTAAACAGGTTTAAAGAAAGAAATGTTTCAGCGGACTGAAGAGTCACAGGCTGCAGTTCTAGTCTATAGCATGAATTTAAAGGACAGTAGGTGACCTTAAGATTCTTTACAACTTCTTCTATTCCACAGCATTTTTCACATTATAAGAGATTTTACATTTAGGAACCAATTCAACAACAGAGCCTGGAGACTTCCAGTTCACTTAGTCTGCACTTAAATCAGAGTCGGAGGGGTGATGGTTATTATACACATTAGACTGGGAGAACCCTCTGAATGCTGCTTGGAAGTCAGCAAAGGGGAAGGAGCTTTAAAGGCTGAGAGTGACTTGCTGCCACAGACAATAGGACGCGGCAGGCTTTAAAAGGTTCTGGCTGTGAGAGCAGCAATGACATAGTCTTACTGGGGAAAAAAGGGAAGGGAAGGGAAGGGAAGGGAAGGGAAGGGAAGGGAAGGGAAGGGAAGGGAAG
>NW_008825619.1:2495478-2527987 GCF_000699105.1 Pygoscelis adeliae | reverse complement strand
AGGGAAGGGAAGGGAAGGGAAGGGAAGGGAAGGGAAGGGAAGGGAAGGGAAGGGAAGGGAAGGGAAGGCAGCATTCCTTCATCTACCTTTCCAATAACATTTGGAAAGGTTGGTTTGATACTTGAATTCTTTGCTGTTTTCTCAGAATTAAAATAAACAAACAAATTCTAACACTCCCCCTTAAATTTCTTTGAACTTATGCATAGAACATTTCCCAGAGCAGAAATATGCCTCTCATTTACTGAGATTTAGAATTTATATTCTGGGAAGGTATATAATTCTATACTAAGCATTCCTTCAGGCTCTTTAAAAGTGTTTAATTGGCAAGATGGACAATGAAGAACAGAAAAAGCCAAAGGGCTTTATTAATTAGTGCACCATATGTCTTTGTAGACCATGCAACATTTGCCCCACCTCAGAATTTGATTCAGGGCACTATAGCACCTTGATATAAGAAGAGCAGAAAAAATTTATATAGCTATTAAAATGTCAACTAAAAGAAATTCCAGTAAGGCCATGCACATGAGAACTTTGTGGTCAGGTTGTCTTACCACACATCTATCTTTGATGGTACACTTGTGCTGAATGAGATTGAAAAGAAATTTTCAGCCAATTTTTTTTGGTGTTGGGCATTGTAGCATCTGGCCAGTTCAAGGGCTTACAGATAGCAATATAAAGTTGAGGATTCTGAATTAATGCAAGTCAGTACAAGCAGCTCATATAGGTAAGACATGGGGAAAAGAAAGAAATAAGGAAGTTGTACCATGATTTTTTTTCCCCCACAGAATAAAGAATTGTTCAGGTGAGCCTATATACAGAGCATATGACATGTTGCAAAATCATGCATGGGGTCGGGGACAGGGCATGTGTGACATCACATCATGTCTGAATCACATCACCAGTGTTTTGAAGAGCTGATGCTAGTTTATCGGCTATGTTGCTACATAATGTCATGATTATACCATGCAAAACACTGAGCTCTGGGAGAGCAAAGTCTGTTATTGTGCAATGTTCATCTGTTGCACTGCAGCGATGTTTCAGCGAGGATCTGGAACTTCATGCTGGAGGAACAGCAGCACAGAATTTAACCACCAATTTCCTAAGCACTATAAAAACTAAAGCATATCTGTCAGTGTCTGTGGCTGTGGAGCAGCCAGCGTAATATACTAAGAGACATAAAGAGCTGTCAGACTTCTAATCTGTAAAGCTGATGAACTGTATAAGGCTCAATATTAAAAAAAGAGATCTCTCTCCCAGTCTTTCGCAGCTGATATAAAATCTCATTTTGTCAGATGGTTAACTACAAAGATCAAATTAATCTCTCAGTAATTAATGATACCTTTGTTCTGCAAAGCATCTGGATAGTAAACTCTCTTTTTATATAAAGGTAACTACATGTCTCTTCCTCAGTGCAGTTGCTAGTAAAATTGTTAGGGCTCCCCCACAGTAAAGTATATCAGGTCCCTTCTAAAACAGCAGGCAAACCCTAGGATTGCAGCACCCTTCAAGATCCTTTCCCAATGCTTCACAGCTACTTTATTTTGCGCCCATTTCTCCTGCAATTCTCCAGCTCTCTGAATTGTCCAACAATTTCACCTATTCACCTCTCAGAATACCCCTTTCCTTTTCACATCAAGAAAAACAAAAACTACAGAAGGTGCACATATAAATAGTCTCAAATTAAAATAGGTTGCAATCAGTTCAAGCAAATCTGCCATTAATGTAATTGTTCAGAGTTAGATCTCCCTATCAGATTCCTCTTCTGTCTTATTATCCTTCAGCCATCTATTTATCCTCTCATACTCATACAGACAACCATAGCTCCAACAGACAGGTAACAGCCGTGAGATTAAATAAAAGTCTCTCAGTAAGATATATTAATATTTCCAAGATGAAGTGACACACTGGATATGGATGTCATTTCTGTGATAATAGCACTGTTCTTAATCACTGATGGCTAAATGGTGTTTTTGATAAGCAGGCCTTGAAGTGAATAGAAGCTATTTCTGTGTTATTGCCTGGACTTCATTTTTACTGCATTTAATCTATGACAGTAGCTTTATAGGATTGCTGCTACTGTCATCTCCTTTGTTCATATCATTTTGTTTCTTCTTTCTGTAGAAGAACAAGTTAAACAAGTCTGTTCTTCACTGTAAATCGGGGAGCTGGTCTCTCCTTGACTTCAGATGCCTTTGAGTATAACCCTTTGAGCATAGCGTACCAGTGTAAATTGCCCACAGACTTTTCCTGTATCTCAAGTGTGCTCTGCAGCCATTGTCAGCTCCCACGCTCTAACTCACGCCAGCTCTTCCACGTTTCTACAGAGTAGCAGATGAAAGCTGCAACTCACTTGAAAATGACATTCTTCAGATAATTGTTGTTATTGTTAGATCGAATCCTTTCTTCCTGCTTCCTATACCTTTAGAGTCATTTAGAATTGTTAGGTTCTCTGCTAATCTTATATAAAATAGGTATCACAGGTGCATGTATTCAGCTCTTCAATAATTTAACAATTTAGAAAAGGTTTTGGCTGCTAAATTATTGTAGAACTATATATAGCACATAGAGAATACTCTTTTGTAACTATAAAGAAAAGATACATATTTTTATGGGTATGTGCATTCCTCAAACAGCTAATAAAAATCTGCCATTTGAGTTAAAAAATTTGTAACTTTATTGTTCCTCCAGTGAAAATTTGTATTTTTTAGGTAGTTGTTTTAAGTATCTGGATATGTTACAATATTATACTGTTATATCACTCAAAAGACAGCACATTATGTCCCAATGTAGGTAGAGAATAACTGAGTGCTATTCAAAGACATAATGTTAGTTTATGAGAATCAGTTGTTGCTAGAAGAGTCTTGTGTAAAAAACTGTGCAGAACATAAAGTATTTGAGGTAAAAACATGAAAAAACCCAGTAGTAGCAGTGATGTTAAAATCTTAAGGATAGAAACTGCAGTGTTAAGTATCCTCTAAATACAAGACAGAGTGAAACCATACTCAGGCTGCTGAAGTCAAGACAGAAATCTCACGGCTGAGCTCATTATCTAGAGTAAGTTCTGTGGTACAAGAAGCTTCCACTGACTTCTGTTCAAAAGTCAAGATTATGTGCTGAACAGTAGCAGCTGACAAAGAATTATTTTCCTGAATTCTTCATCATCATTTTCAAAAAGAATTGATTGATCGTTTACAGTGTTTTCTTTTCTTGTTGAAAAAACTCCCAAATGGGAAGAATCTGTGGGTATAGAAACTATGCTGCTAAAATAGGAAGTGCTATAATGCAATGTCATGCCTCATGTTTGGAAGTCTTAGTTAACAGCAGCATGGAATAATACATGTTGCCCTGGAAAAAAGTTCCATCCATTGTAATTTGATGCACATAATCCAGACACTTGCTAAAGATTTGTTTGAAGAATCTATTTACTTGCTGAATGGTCCATGTAATTTTTCAGTTCATGCAAGCAGCAGTTGATGGCATGCTGAAGGCAGAAGATATGGTGGTACAAAAAAAATTACTGGTCATTTCCAACCTATATTCAAAAGTCCTTGAAAACAGAAAAGGCTTATTTTATTGCTTGTGAGAGAAATAGTATTGGTTTGCATGTACTGGTTTCCCACTGGAGTCAGTAAGAGATAGAGTTAAGAACCGAGAGCGCAACACACTTAAGAATGTAACAAAGCATAGCCACTTTGCCAAAGATGACAAAAACCAAAGAGAAACCTATTCAGAATTGTGGTTTGTCTTTTGTGCTGTCTGTCCTTCAAAAAGGTTTCATTAACAGAAAATAAATTGAGGAAATCATTACTCTCCTACATCAAGTGGATGCAATCATTCTGAGCGAAATGAACAGATCTGCAAGATTCAGACAGCAATTTTCCTGATACCGAGCAGACGTACGAGACAAAGATGCAAAGGAAGCCCTAAGCAACTTCTGTAAATATTTTCAGACAAGTTTGAACCAACCAAAACCATCCCCAGGAATTTGTTTATAAATTATTTTCTCCAGACATTTTTCAAAATTTCGATGTAAAAAAAAACCTTTGACACAGAATGCTAATGAAGTATTCCAAATCATTAATCTGAAAACTGATAGCGTGTTTAACCTTTAAATAGCAAGAAGAATAACTAAAAACAAAGAAATAACTATGCAAAGTTACTTTAAAAGTGAAAAGTAGAAATTTTGTAAATGCAGTAGCCTGGAATTTTGTGCACTGCCAAAGAATACTGAATACTCATTTGTTTTATTTTAAAAAGTTGAGGACAAAGGTGAATTATGCTTCCTTCCAGCTGTCTCGGATAGTTGAAATTTTTTTTTTTTTTTTTTTACTTTTTAAAAGCTACTAGGATATTTAGGAAACCTGAAAAAATATTTTTGTTTTATTTTGAAAAGTGAATCAGTTAAGCATAAATGACAACATACAAGAAAAAAATTGAGTTAAAGAAAGCAACCATTTCTAAGTGATATGGTGCAGAAATCTCAGTATCAGTCAGCCCTAAATATTTAAAAAAAAAATTCTGAATGACTGAATTTTGTTTTTATTGGAAAGACTGTAGTACGTGTAGTTTAGCATCTGAAATATATGACAATAGTTTTTGTCCCACTGTTAGAAAATGCATGTCTTTGCCAGAATTCGAAACTAGCAAAAGGTTACAAATGGTGTTAAACTTCGGGGTGAATAGCTGAAAGTAAATAGGAATTTGTGCCCTTTGTTTTTATTAGAAAGAAAAGTTGGAAAAATTGTGCAGGTATTAAGCCAATTAGAACTACAAAAAAGGATATTACCTGATAGCTTGTGGGTGTTCTAATACCCAGTGTTTGAGCTGGAAATTGAGTCTTGGGGGGCATAGAAAAGTTTAAACCTATTTCATTAAGTTCTTATAAGCCTATCATTTGGAACCAATACATTTGAAGAAGTGGAAAGTAGAAGTTTACTGAAGATCTGTGGTGCAGAATAATGTGACTAACGAGCATATGTTCAAACAGCGCAAAAATCCCTCAAAATCCTGGATTAAACCTAAACACCAAAAGTACATATCACAGGATTTTCTCTTAAAGATGATCAGCAGGGACTCTTATATAAATTTATTCCTAAGAAAATTTCTAGAAGTCTACTTTCTGTTTTCACATGGACCTGTTCAAGGTTAAGCTATTTTGGGGAAATCCAGCAGTTTGCCAGTGTGGACCTCTGTGCAAAAACCAAACTTCATTTCACAGTTCTCCAGTCAGCACGAATGCTTAAGTTTGAAGAGAAGAGTTTTAGGAAAGCAATGGGAATATTTTCTTGGCTTGATGGTATGCAAGATGGTGCAGAGATCTTCAGCTATTCTCCAGATGACAGTAAGTGATGGAAAAAGGAAAGAACCTTCACTCTATCCTAATTTCCAGCTTTAAGGAATGTGTGTGTGTAGCATAGTGAAAAACAGGCTTTACCCTTCTGAAGTACTATAACCCGCTAAATCTCCTTCCTACTAAAAACAAGAACAGAGAAGGGTCTCCTGGGGCTGCAGATGAGATGCATACATTTTAACTGTTCCTTATATAGGACTTAAATGGAGAGGTCAGTATTGTTTTGATGAAAAGTTACTTCAGATCTGTCAATTAATACAAAATCATTTTGGCTACTAAACCTGGTTCAGTCATGCATGAAGTAAACAAAATAGTCAAAGGGTTTTTATGGTTTTGTTTGTTTGTTTGTGGTTTTGGGGGCATTTTGTTTGTTTGCTTTTTGTTTTTTGTTTTTTTTGTTTTGTTTTTTTTTAAATGAAGAACGGTTCACTGGATTGGTGTACAAGAGGTTTGGCTTGTGCGTTCCATGCTGCACACATTCCTGCCCCTTAACCAACTAAACTAGGAAGTTGGGCTTATGTTCTTACTATGATTAGGAATAGGGTAAATATTTTAGAAAAAGGTCAGGATTCCCCCCCCCGTTATTTGTCTCTGTCTCCCAGAGTAAGTAGGGGAATGCTGGTAGGGAGTGGAGCACTGCCAGTCCCAGGGTATAAAGAGCTCTGCCTGAGCCTAACAATAACTCTGCTGTCACTGTCACAGAGCAGAGCAGAGGCAAGAAAATACTGTAACAGTATTTGTCATGCTTGTCAGGAGAAACACTTTCTTACCTAAAATATTGTTCACAGAAATGTATAACAGTTGATTAGGTCAACTTTCTTGAGCTTGATATAAACAGTTTCATGATGTCTGTTCAAGCTAGAAATGATCTCCTCCCCTTCGGCGGTTATGTTATTTCACACTTACCAAGTAATATGCCCATACTGTGTCACCCAAATTCAGCTGCAGCTGCTCTGATGTGAGGATCAAGATAGCAAATTAAAATACTTAATGAGATAGTTTAGGTAAATGACACTTGATGCTTGTTCTGCTTCCTCCAGCTGTTGTGGTTGAAACACTGAACACAAACGAGGGATTTGGGAGACCATTTGGGATGCCTCCATGAAATCAGCTAGAGAGAGAGAAAAAAAAGAAACAAGGCGGCAAACAAAGATTGAAGGTGATGCTCGCAAAGCAAGTTAGGAAGCAGGGGAAACAAAATATCTTCAATAATCAAGTAGATGAAAAGATTGTAATGGACTTCAGCAAGAAAGAGTAATAAGTGACTCAGTCATTTGATACAGTGCAAAAAGGTATGTCTTCTTGCTATTATTGAAGAAGAAAACCAGGAGCAAAGACAGACGCCAAAAAGAACTTAAAAAAAAAAAACCCAAACCCCCCAAAACCACTTGTAAGATAAGAGACTTCTCTAGAGAGAACAGTGGAAGTGAAGGAACTTGTGAGACTAAACAGAAAAGGCAAATGACAGGAAAACCCTCATGAGGGTCAGAGTTTATTAGTTTCTGCAGTTGCAGAAGGGAAAGACTCACACAAAGGTTTGATCAATTAAGAGGATCAAAAGAAGTTTCACTATCAGTGAGAATAGAAGCTCAGAAATGGGGAGGGAAAGGGGAATAAACGGATGGGAAAAGGTTGAAAACAGGGTAAAAGGACATAATTCGGGGGGAGAAAGGGGCTGCTCTTTGTCCAACAAAAATGTGATGTAAGTAACCTGAAGACTCATAAGTTATTACTGAAGAAAAAGTGAATTTTCTCCCGCAACCTACATATTCTGAATTAGACACTTGATGCTATTTAGGTCTTTCATGGGATTGTGTAGCTGAACCAGTGGAGAACAGACATAAATCCACATCATGCTGACACTTCAGTGTTTTTCATGCATGGTGACCCTCAAAACCAGAAAAGTAGTCTGCAGTACTTGCCTTCTACTGTTGAGGAAACCTCAAGAAAAAACTTTGCTGTAGACTATAACATGCAAATGTGTAAATATCAGTAAAAGATATGTCTATGTATCTATGGAAACTCGTTACTTACTGTTACAAATTTCTGTGCAATTTCTTTGATAGACTGCATCGCCACTGCATGTTGCTATTAAGACAAAGGCTGGTGACAAGGAATGTGATTTAATGAGACAATGAAGTTGTTAAAGTGATTTTGGGGAAGGGCATCTATGCCTCCACATTAAGAGCTGCCCCAATCACCGACAACACTTACCTGTAAGAAAGAATAAAAAGATTCTCAGAGAGCTGATAGCTAACAGACAAGGTAAATGACTGTTTTAGTCTTGTGTTAAAAGGAAAATTGAACAATCTAAGCAAGTGGCATTTTCTTAATTAGATTTTTAAGATCTTTATACCAGTGTAACTCAAATCAAGATCTGTCTCTCATCCATGTTTTTCTTTTCTGACCATTCTTGTCAGTTCTTTCATGACACTGATGCATGGATAAAATGCCATTCTGTACTACAAAACCAAGTCACTCTTTGTATTTTACTACGCAGTCTAACTCGGCTATCTTATTTATTGCATATTTGTAGACAGGCCCTTATTCGAACCTCTGCTGATTTAAAAGAAAAATGACATTAAATGACATGATCCTAAAATTCCCAGTCAACTTCAAGAGACTCCCATAGCGTCATTCCTGACACTTAGCAAATATTAATGTTTTTCACATTGTGAAAAAGGTGGCAAGGCATTTCTAATTTTAAATTCAAGGTACTGAGTAAGATTTATTGCTCATCACTATGCTGCTACTTAGTATGCAATTTGACAATCTGATCACCTCACCTAACTTTGGATCACTGCAATGTGGAGGTCTTTATGTAAGCTAGTTACCAGCCTACACTGATCTGCTTCTTACCTTTGTTAGAAGTCTGCTTTAGGGTGACAAGAATTCTGCTCGTTTCTCTTTTGATGACAGTGATTAGCTCAGGTTAGCTCAGCTGTAGGTGTTTACACAGTAGACATCTACATGTTGTCATCGCCATCCTCAGAATTTGATACAAATCTGAGGTGTCAAGAGTCTTGAGGGCACTGAAGAGCCTCACTGGCCCCACCCAGCCCTAGGGTGGACCCCCATCCATGCACCCTGCCCATGGACCAGGATTCCCATTTCATCTCAGCCCAAGGCCATCAGTCCCTGCCTGAGTGGTGCTGCAGGAGTGCCAGTTCCCAGCCCTGTCTCTGGATGGCCCAAAGTTGTGGCCTTTCTTCCAGCTCTGTCTGTGCTCCCATCTCCTTCTGCTCCTGACTGGACTCCCTGGATGGGCCCTGAATCTGAATCACCATGTTGCTTAGCTAGGGACTATTGGTGGACCCTGTTATCAGCACTCAGCTCTGCTCAGGTGCTGGAAGAAGTTGCTTTGTCAGTAAAGGCACTGCCAGTGCTCAGGTCACTTACAGTTTCTGTTGGAGGCACTTTTAGAGTGAAGTATCACCCCAAGATAGAGAGTCTAACTTCTTGTCTCTCCAGCATTCTCTAGTCCATCTTTAATTTTGCTTTCTAAGATCAAATAATAATCTACAAGGTGCTGCTGTTTATGAAAGATCCCACAGTGTTCATAGATAGTGGGTTAAACATCTCCTCCTCTCAAATATATGTAAAACATACATATTTAACTGATGTGGCCAGAAAATACAGAGAGAGGTTTGTCTTCCTTGTTCATACACATTACTTCTGTATACTTTTTTAAGTCTTACTCATCCTTAATGATCATTCAGCGACCTTTGAAGTACAGTCACTAGCCACAGTACATCTGCATTGACTCTGCTTATGTGATGCCTGTCTCTCTCTCATATTAATGTATGCAGTTTCCTCTGTTCCAGTTGTAGCAAATAAGAACAAAAGCTCATTTCAGATATTTCAAATGAATTTTCTTTTTGTCATCTAATTCATCCCCCTGCCACTGCACAATTGTTCCCTACGATGTATTTTTTAAGAGTTCTCTTGATGGATGGTGTCTTCTATTGTAACTTTTGTGCTACTATCATTCATTTCTTTTATTGCGGAAGACAAAGACATTTTATTGGCACACTCCTTTCACTTAGTGTTTTATCTACTAACTTTTTCAAATACAAATCCTTCACGAACTTTTGCTGGAGTTTAAATAAAGATTTTGGTGCAGATGATTGTCTCAGAGTTCATTTGGTTTACCCTTTTACCCTATCCTTCAATTACCTGTTGCGTTGTCTATTCTAAATTCCATTTCTACAGCTTTTGTAGAGTTGTGGTGCACCGAAGTGAATGTTAAAATCCCTGTGAATTTACTGAGAGGATGATTTCGTCTTGTTTGCCTTCAGTTCAACAAAGTATTTCTACCTTAGCTTAAGAATACAAATAACAACTTCATGCTTAAATTTAGCAAAGTACAGTGTAAACTCTGACTGAAGCTGCTGTGTGCTCAACTAATTGTTTAAGCAAGGATCTACATATGCTCCTCAGCTTCCATCAAATCTCCTACTTCAAACTATCTGAGAAAAAAAAATGAGTAAATTATTTTTTCAGCAATCTGTGCTGTTGCTTAATAAAACAGTTAATAAAACCTGTTTTATTTTTTTGCTACATTGATACTGATGGATACACCATGAGTGATTTATTTAATGTTGTCTCAAGGTCTATAGGGAGAAGAAACTTGAATCAAGTTTTACCAAGTCTAAGACAAGTGTCCTGTTCACTGAACGACTCTACCTTGTAGAAAAATCAGTGTTCAGCATTCAGATCTTGCCTCCCTGAAGATTAAACTCATGTCTGCTTAGCAATATCCTCTAACTCCAAACATAAATCCCTCAGTTACTCAAGTTCCCATTGGTAAAATCTTGTTGCCTTTTCTTCTTCTGGCATATACATGGATATGAATACATGACATACTACCTAGTATATCCAGGTGAGTCCAGGTGTTTTTGAGCTATGTGGTGCATGAACTTGGGTGCAATATTTGAATAAAGCCCTTCCCACCTCTTGGGCCTACTGGAGAGATTCAGCAGCATAGAAAAGTCCTACAGAACGTCCAGAGTGCTCAGCTGAGATGTAATCAGCCCTGGAGTTTGAGTTCACCTCAAACTTGAAGAAAGCAGCAATGGAGCTAGGAAACTCCAGCCATTGTCCTTCATTCTCTGCATTATAGCTCCTTATACTTTTATGTGTAAAAAAGACAAAATTGCTAGGACTTCAGGCCGTGTTTGATTTCTCTCCTAAAAATTACTGTAATCCATATCCTAACTTAAAACTTCTAGCCAATCATTTTCATGGGCCATGAAGGGTGGGAGTTTTTTGGTTTGGGGGGGGGGTTTCCCATGATACATGAGTGGCAAAATGAATTCTGATTATTTTTTCCCTCCAATCTCTGAAGCACAGTTGAAGGAGGGTAGATAGACCAGTGCTGTGAATGAGGTAGTAAGGACAATGTTTCTTCTCTTTGGCTTGATCTCCTATTTTTAACTAACTATAATTCAATGTAATAATTCTAGCATGCCTCAAAGTATCTTTGAAGAGGGCACTTATGTCACAAACTTAAAGCAACATTTATTATTATTTATCGCGGCACTACGAGATCCAGGCTCTGTTACACAAGACAGTTTCAAAGATGAGTTAAACAAAGACAGCCTCATCCTTGAGCATGAAATCCTACATCTTTTTACTGGTCTAAGAGTGTGTTCCTGTAGATTATGGTTTCGTTTAAGGGCTTTAACCCATTATTTAAGGAAGCAATGTAAATAAATGGATTATAAAACAGCTTGCAGTCTAAAGTAATTCAGTTACTCATTGTACTTCCTCGAAACTACTGAAAGTGCTTTTGGCATTACATGACAAGATATAAATTTTATATATGCCTTCACTCCCCACTGCAGTTAAGAGTGATGACAGCACTCAAAGGATATTGTGAAACACAAACATCTGCATACTGGTAGTTGTTTTTTGGCTTTTGGAGCTTACATTTAATTTTCAATTCATAGTTCTGCAAACTCAGTCTTCATCTCTCTGATCTGGTTTTATCTTCATCTCTTTTAGCTGGTTTCTTTGTCAAAATACTCTTTAAAGATCTGTGACAATAGTAACGGTAACAGGAAACACCAGGAAATGTTTTCCTATTGTATCCACTACCGTGGCTCCTTCTTCTACGCATTTTTATGCTATTCTCCACAAGGTAAGTAACCATACACACATTCCTCATCTGTTGCAATGGAAAAGAAAATGGATTATATAAATGATTTTCAGTTGTAAACCAGGTTTGTTTTAGCATCCAGCAGTGGTTTGCAGTACTCTGTTCTGCTTCATACTACAGTGCATTGCACACTGACAGACATTTACCTCAGTCTAGTGATTAATTAAAACATACAAATTCAAGCAAAGTTCACATGGTTGCTTAACTTTCTCTTACACTTCCAAAGATGTCTCTAACTGGCTGGCATTCATGCTGAACATGCCCAAGCTTAAACTCTGTTTCTTTACTAATACTGAGTCGGTATTCCTAACCAAGGTCTTGGCACTTAGGCTGTGTAGACATAAAAAGGAACCTGAAATTCAGTTAGGATTAGAGATTAGGAAATCTCCCAAGCAAACTGCATTCAAATTGAAGTCAGACCAGGCAGATGGACTTGGTAAACAATTTTGCTATCATCTTTTCCTCCTCACCTTCACTTCGAAATGTTTTCCTGTCTTGCTGAATCTCACAGGTCTGTCTAGTTTTACCTTCAGAACTTTGGATCACTACTTTCTTCCTGTCTGTCTAACATAAAAAGACCAAAAACTTAAATGTAAAAAAGGTTGTCTGCTTCCACAACCACCTTCCCAAGAACAGACCAAAGTTTGTCAGAGGAGGAATAATATGCCCCTGTACAGACATATTACACAGCCATGCGGAACCTTGGACGACCAAGAACACAGGTAGTTTAAGCCTTCCTAAAGATGTTCCTCTCCCTGCATGAGACATAATGCGTTCTTATACACCTTTCCAAATAGGTAGCAACCAAAATACAAAATCTAAAAATGAATAGTGGTAAGGATATATCTGAAGTCAATTTAGTCCACAAAGTGAACAAATTGCTTGAAATTGGTTAGGAAAGACCAAGTATAAATGTCATGGGAACTTTTCTTGTGTGTCTAGGCAGAGACTGCATTGATGGGCTCAGCCAAGCACTGAGGTTCACATGTCAATGAGGTACAAACTTGTTGCTGACTCTTTCATGCCATGGCAATAACACAGAATTATCAAGCTTGACAACATGAAGAAATGTTTAGTGGGGAATACTCAGGCTGTTGTGCATGTAGACACTGTTCTTCTTAGTTGTAATCATTTGCCAACATCTTAAGTTTGAGGAGTATCCACTAATAGAATAATCCTTTGCAGCATTCAAATAATTTATACTTAATTTTCTCACTTGATTACAAGATAACAATTTATAAACTTTTTCAAGTTTAAGCTATGTTAAAGAGACATGGCAATATGTTGACTTTTGCATATTTTCTATCTTCAAATATGAATACTTCTCATGGTTACTTACAATTGGATTAAATGCTTTGAAAGATACATACTTAAAAATATTCTGTGAAATACGAGTAGTATATTTACTTTTCTTTAGTTCAACCTGCTAGTTGCTAAACATTCAAATATACTTCTCAGAACCTAGTTCTATTTTTTAATTTTTTTTCCAAAAATCAGTATGTCATAACTATTTAAAAGCACTGGCAGAAATTAAAGCATTTCCTAACTGGAGACCTGAAATATTTTGGCATACGAAAGGGGGGAAAAAAGAGGCCTTTGATAATGCTTAGGAGCTACAGGCATTGTATAATCTGTTTAGTATAAAGTTCCAAAATCCAGTTAAAGCATCTCAGCACCTTTTCTTGATTATTACAGTCTCATTGTGAACACCAGCAGAGTTTTCTAAGACAGCCTTTTGTTGCCACTACATAGTCCTGGTGTTTTGAGCTACTTGGCATTCTTGAGATCACCAGAACTTCTAAATGACCTAGCAGCTCTGCTAGGGCAGAGCTGAATGAACTGAAGCGGATGAACAAACAACCTGTATTCTTGTACAATATTTTGCAATTCCCAGTTACTTTTCTATCCACTGACTGATTATGTTTCCATTGACTGTGAAACTAAACTGAGATATTTGTGTTCAGTACTTACTCTTGTGCTAAGATAAGCCTAATAATGCACTTTGCAAGATTTTTAGAAGGATAAACCTGCAAACTGTCAAAGTATGATATTCAACAGAATAATTTTAGTTGTAAAAAAACCTGTAAATGTTGCTAATTTTGATAAACCCAAATGTCATAATCCAAATATTTCAAGTACCATAATCCATTTTTCATAATGTTTCTACAACTAAAAATAAACTAAATATTACAAACCTTTTTTCCATACTAAAAAGATAAAAATAGAGAATGAAAATCAAAATAATGTATGTAGTCTCAAAGTTTTCCTTCAAAGTTTAAAAGTGATCATTGTAAATAGGACTCCAAAGAGAATTCTATGTGCTTTCTATATTTGTTTAAAAAAAAAAGTCAGCTATTCAAACTCTCAATTTCAGTATGACACAACAGCTACATTTTCTTCTCTCCCTCATTCGCTTGATCCTAGCTTTGGTCTTCTTATGCTGACCAGCTCTGTTAGGATGAATTCTTCCAGATGATACTTAGGTTTTTTAGCAAATTCCAAGCTTTTATGGCAAAACTTCCCTCTCGCAGCACAATTCAAACCATCTTCATTTCTGTGAAATGTGTTTCTCCTCATACTTACGCATAAGCTCATGACTTCATGTCATACATATAAATAGTCCTTACTGGTGGAACTGATTTTCTCTGGAAGAAAAAGTTTTGTTTCTCTTTCTTCTAAGTTGCTTTTTGAAAACTGACCTGAACACTCATGGGCCGCAGTTGTTTCTGAATTATAAAGATATATCCTCTTAGAGCCTCTGACTACAGCTGAAAATTGGCTTTAGTAGCAATTCTATTGTTTTCAGAATTCAAAAATCATTGTCAACTATAAATACTACAAGCAATTTACCACTGTCAGTATCATCCTCTATAGGTGCAACTCATAACTTTAAACTTTTATATAATACTTCTGAATCAAAATTAAGTTTGGGGATTAGGCTTTGAGAAATCAGACAATAAAAACATGATATCGTATAGTGCATCTGATGCAGATAAAAAATGGAAGGGGCTTTCATGCAAAAAGCATTGCTTTAGCTTCTAAGTTAGGTATGCTGCATAAAACAGAGAGGGAAGTGCTACAACAAATTCCATTTTTATATAAATGCCTTAGTATCTACAGTCTACATACTGTAGGCAGGAATTGCATTTTCCCTTAATACAACATAACCATGACTAGGACAAAAAAGTAACAGCTGATTAAAAGCAAACAGCAATGTAGTTGCAACAAATCCCTATTTGCTAGGCTGAACGTTGGGATAATTTGAGAGATGAAGAAGAGAAGTAAAGAAAGGGCATGAAAGTGCCTCCATGACCAGCTGTAGGAAAAAGAGTGGACCTAGACCCTAGTTGGACTAAAGATTTGCAGTTCTAAGACATCGTGGCCGTGAGGAACTAATGAGTCCTAATTTTAATGTTTTCCACAGTGTTCTAGAATTGGAGAAAAATGTATTCAAAAGAAACTCCACAGAGTGTTGAGACACCATTTTTAGAGAATAAGTAATTCTTCACTCAGGTTTCTTTACTCACAATGTCTTGTCTAGCATTTCTACCTCATACTTTTGTAGTGCTAGCCTCAAAATCTTCATGGGGCCATTTATACTTTGCTATTCCCTCTCTCTACTTAACTTTGTGTATATGTATCATGGTAGTGTTTTAGCAGCTCCACCAAATGATTAATTAACAGTGCTGGCTTTTGGAAGATATAAAGTATTTAGAGTTTGGAATCGGGGGGGGGGGGGGGGGACGGGACACTTTGTCTGTTCAGAAAAAAAAAAAGAAAAAGGTGTTAATCAACTCAAACCTTCCAAAATGACAATTCTATAAGGAAGGGCTGGAGTAGAGAATTACATTTGGTTTGGAATCAGCAGCAGCACAGTAGATCAAGACATTGTTGAGCCCAAACTATAAAGCTTTGCTGGCTGAGTAGTTTTGCTATCAAGGATATGAACTGATGCTAAGGTAACTATAATGCTTTTAGGACTGAGATTCAATCTCCATTTGTCACTGAACAGGACCATATGGATGGATCAGAGCTACGGACTGAAAACCTGCCTGTTCATCATCCTATGACATTGAAGAGAGCCCAGATAATATAATTAAGTTAATCCTGAAGACTCTACTGAGTCTTGAAGGCTCTACTCTTCTCACTGAGCAAGTGAGATGATTGAGAAGCTTGCTTCTGTGATATAATATCATTTAAAAATTAATGCACAACAGACAGGTAACAGGTTGTAAATGAAAAATTAGCACACACTTGGTAATGACAATATTATCTTATGGATGACTCACATTTCCTAATACTAAAAGGGTCAGCCTTTCTTTATTGCACTAGTGCTAATTCTAAGTGCTGAAGTATCATGATCTTTATGGGATTTTTATGGTCCCGTTGACTTTTAATGTTGTGACTGCACCATGATTTCTAAGTTACCCCTCCTCCTATGAATGGTAAAAATCTGTTTTGCTTTAAAATGCCAATGTTGAAGAGGAGTGAGTGAGTGAGTGAGCGAGTCTCACAAATGTTTGCATTAGTCCCCCACATCTAGGCGACCACAGAGTCAACAAAAAGTAAATGCATTATATTTATTATTATGCTGAATATGACTGAACTGCAGATGAAGAATTATTTTCAATAAATTTTTGGGTAAAACTTTGAATAAATTTGAAAAGTGTCACAATCTGTAGGAACTTGTTCTATACTACTTCATGGACTTTGCATTTCTACTAAGAAGTCATTGAAAGAACTATGACAAAAAACTACTGGTGAAATGCAGTCTCTTTCAGTTTCAAAAAGCTTTTACACAAATCCATTTACAAAATTTCCCTACTAAGAACAACAAAACAAGAAACACATTTAAAAAGCTGGATTTTTTTCTTCCTTTTATTTTTAGGAAACTCTGGATGTCTTAACAAAAGATACTTGAAAAATGTAATGCATTATATGTCCTGTAATAGTTTGAGATCACATAAAAAGCTCTGAAATCAACAGAAAGGTTGATTGTTTGTACTGGGATGTGAGCTTTTCTCAGGCTGAGGACATTTACACTGATTATTGAATATTTCTGATTGTGTTGTCTTTCCAAAGTACTGAACAGGACTTGCATTCAGAAGCAACTACACAGTACAGAGTGCACATCATCCACAGATGCACACTGGCCTCCAGCCTAATACTGTCTGAGTGCACCCACCCTCCAAGCACCCACTGTTTTCTTCTATAATTATTTCTTCTGCCTGTCATGGCAAGATCTTTTATGGCATACTGAGAAGTCATCTTGCTCTTGACAGTCAGGTTTCCAGGGAATTTCTCTAATAAACAAATACTTTGTCTTATTTTCTAGGAGTAATAGGATGTCAGAGGCTGTGGCACTCAGAATACTCTGTGTGGGTTGTGCATGCATTAACTACTTCCCTTGAAGAACATTGCCTGAGACAACATATGCCATTTGAATCTGATTTTAAAAATAGGGTGAATCAGCACTATGTCCTGAATGTAACATGCAGAATGCTGCAGGCTCATACCAACACTAAACTAAAGATATTTTTGGAAGTGTAATGCTCCAGAAATTGTTAAAGACCCACTTTTTATGTTACTTGGTAAGCTGAAATTCATTTTTGAAAGTTGCAGTGCATTTTTATCTACTCTTTTATGTAGTTGTTGTTATTTATATTTGTTTTGACTACTGTTAACTTTATAAATAGATAAAAAAATATCAGACAGTTGTTCTAATTCAGATAATTTTTTTCTATTTAAGTGTTAGCTGTGGAGTATACAGAAAAAAAATCCATAAGATTTTTCTTTTGTACTGTCACAAGTGTATGACACAATATCTGACAGGAAGCCATTCAAGCTGAAGTTTAAATAATACTGAATTAGCTACTTTAAATGCCTTTGCCTTTATATGATCACTGAAACCTGTCAACCTTTCTCTGTTCACTAAGAACATTACTAATAACTTGGATTCAATAGACGAGTATGTTATGGTTGCTATTTTTATATGAAGAAAAAGCACTATGATATGATCACTGAAAGTCTGTGTGTATAATGTCAATGTCAAAGGACATTTGCCACGGTCTTTCACTGGGGGAATGACTGTCTGAGACAAAAGTGTTCCTACATCAATTTTACTATGACTAAAGTCTATTCTTTCCAGCTAGAAAGCAAAAATTTTTGTGACAATAGGAAAATCTTACTCCTTCAAATTTTTATCCTTTCTTTCTTATCCTCTCTCATCTGTTCTTTTCTGAGAAAAGATATGAGGTTGGTACGATAAGATTTGATTAAAAAAAGATATTTCTTTTTAAGAAAACAAAATGTTTCCTTGACAGCAGTTATAGTCACATGGTAGTATTATCTCTCCTTTTGAAGATGCTGTACAAAAGAAGAAGGTTCTGGATCAAACTTCTATTAAATTTACCTTCTTTTGTATTGTTAAGCAATGAAAGGAAGTAACTATAACTGCTGGCATTCTCAGGGTCAATGTGAATTCTTACTAATCTGTAACAGCATCCTCTAAGTCCTTTGTTCACCACAGAGAAAGCAAGTAAACCATAAATGGAAAAAGTTCCTCAGGGAAGCAAGCAAAAGAATAGGGAAAAGGTATGCAAGTGTATGGGTTCTGCCAGTGAGTCTACTGGGTATGACAAGCACATCCCGCAGTTTATATAGGAAGCTACCATAGCATTCATTCACTGTATGGCAAAGAACTCAATGAAAAAATTATTTTCCTATTACTAAGAAAGTAATGAGAAGGAGGGTGGGAAACCCACTTACGAGGCTTCAGAGAATGTGTGAATTGAAATTTCTTGTTTATATTAGAGAAAGTAGAATAAATATTTAGAGGTATCTCTAACATACCAAATATTTAGCAATATCTCTAATACTTTCTATTTTAGAGAAAACAGAACTGTTAATTTAATTCATGGATGTCTGAATGATTATGTTTCTTAAATGCTCTAAGAGGACTGAATAAGAAAGGGTTGGAACTTTCAAATAGAAGCATATTGTCACCACTTACACTCCAAAATATCTCTCACATACAAATTAATGCATTTCCATTTGCTACTGACAACCCCTAGCCTCACCTACCCTCACACTGAGAACTTGACTGTAGAAAAAAAATAATTTTAAACTGGTTCTGTAGAGCTTCATAGAGGTTTCCCATTTTTGCTACCTGCCTAGACTCTGTCTCCTGCCCTCTCTCTTTCTCAGGACAATATTGTGTTCACAAGTTAATGTTCTTCAAGTATATGAATTCAGTTTACAGTTTTTAACTATTAAGACTCAATGTGATATTACCAAAAATGAAGCTAAGAATGGCATTGTAAATAATGCAAGCCCTCTTAATTAATAAGGCAACCCTTATTACCCCTTAAGGTATGCATATCATAGTCCTTTCGAGAAGTAAGGAAAAGTACAAGGTATTCCTCTTCTTATTTTCATTTCTTCAGAAATAGGTGTTATTTTAATTCCATTTCACAAGAAAGGTTATACCTGTCCAAACCAGAAGTAGTAGCAAAATACTGTCAGGATTATTATTTCTTTATAGTACAGACTGTATCGCATTACATTTTTCAATGTTTATTACACAGGATTACAATATATTTCCTCCTTATCAAATGAAAATTTTGTGCACAACCAGAGGAGCCTGAAAGATGCAGTAGTTCCATTCAACTGTAGATTTGCTCTATATCTGATGAATTCTCTCCTTATAATTAAGTTGTCATAGCAATGGATTTTTAATAGTACTGATTCATATGCCAGTAATGTTCTGGAGACAGAGCTCTTGATAGTTTTTTAGTATTCAGTTATGCTAAATCATAACTTTAGCAAATACACAAGTGCTGGTCTACTTGCACTAGCAGAAGAACATGTGATCAGAGTTAAATTAGGCCAAAGCATAATCGGACATACACAACTAACAAAAAACTACATAAAACTTTGGGTGGCTCAGCTCAAGACAGTAAAGGCAAATCCTACACCTGCCTTGTTTTAAATGTAAATGTTTCATGATTAAAAAAACCTAAATTATTACAACTTACTAGGCAGTAAGAAAAATTTTGGTTTTTTTTTTTTTTTTCCCCCAAAGGTATTGCTTCCGTATATTGGTACGTATATGGTACACCAGGCAGCTGTGGAGAATAAGCATTGAAAATGAGAAATTGCAGTACTTTGCTGACTCTGTTTTAGCATGTCTTCCTCTCTATATTTTTAGCAGATCAATTAAATTACACATATTTATAAGGTTTCAAAATAACAGGAAATCATCCTCCAAGGACTAGGACTGTATGTCTTGGCTGTTTCCAAGGCACTGATACCAAGTGTCAGCATGCACGAGTCTGTGAGAGCGAGATATGAATCATGAGCAAAGAAAATTGCCTGATATTTCATTCCTTTTTTAATTCAGAATGTGAAGAATAATGTGCATTATTTTTTAATATCAGGCAAAATATAAGTGAATCAAAGAGACATGAAGAAGAAAATGGTGTTAGTTTTTTTTCTGTGGCTGGGAAAGAGAAGGAGGGCAGAGAAAAGAGATTATTTTCCTCATGTCTCTCTGGAAAGGGTAAGGCTTAAATTTTGAAGTGTTGGTTGAGAAGAGCATTACGTAGCACACATCCTCTAAATGCTCCTTCAAAGGGCTGATGAAGGGGAAAGTATATTGTGAATGCAGTAACTGACCTAACTAATATGTCTTAATGAAGATGTGTATTGATTTGGTTATGAGGAATGCTTAGCCTCTAAATATATAAATGTAAAATGGTAATTGTTCACCCTGAAGTTTCTGACCTTCCCTGGATAATGTGAGAAACACACCTGCTTAAGTCAGACTTCAGAAGCTTGCAAGCAAAGGAAAGGTGTGCAAGTACTATAAATTTCATATACGCTAAATCTACCTGTTTCATATATATAGCTTAAAAGTCAAAAATTAAACCAAAAAAACCTTTTTTTTTCAGACTGAAGCACAGTGGAAATCTAACAATGGCAAAGATAAAGTTACTAAGGGAACTGTGGAGTGATGGAGGCAAGAAGGTACCAAATGACTAAGCAGAATTTTTGCTTCCCTCTCACTTCCTGGTATATGCATTTTTCCTTAGGATCAAAGTTAATTCTACACTTTGAGTATCTAGGTAAAAAAGTGGAATACACAAGTTGAAGCTGACATACAAACTAAGACTTCCCAGAAAATAAATATAGTAAGAAATATAGGAATATATGCACCTTTACCCTTTATTTAGAATGGATTGTACTTTAGTTAGTAAATAAATAAATAAATAACATTTTCCTTAGCAGTTGTAAGCTTTCTGTTCTATGAATTTCTGGCTGTTGCTGCTTTCTTCTTCAAAAAATGCATTTTTAAAATTAATAGAAGTTACACATTTAATGAAGAGATCAGCAGTCTATAATGTAGTCTCAGACTAGTTGCACAACTGGGTCCTTTTAATAAGGGCCCATCACCAGAGCAGTGCAGAAGATGTTGAACATAGCTGGGGTTATTAATTTCACACTCTCAAGGCTCAGGTCTAGTGAGAGGCAGAGCTGGGCAGCATTTGGCCCGTACGTACAGGCATAATCTGCAGGTAGCATGTTTTTACACAGTTCCAAAGTAGCTGTGGTCAAACTAAGCTAGTTAACTATCTGAGGAACACAGATCAAGAACAACACAAGTCTTTCCTGGTCTAAAAGACCATTTACAGTACACAGAAAGAAACACCTGTTCCTGATGACATTTTTTTCAAGAATTTCCTGTTTTTTCTTAGACAAAGAATATCACCTCTTCAAGACTATCCTTAAGAATATTAAGTATCTGATTCTGGCAGTCCTCTGTGAATTGAGTGCTATTTGCCTGACTACAGTCATTGGCAAGGTGCAACTAAAAGATGAGAGATGCTTCAGCCATTTCTGGATACTGGAAAATGTTTGTGCTCATGGAGGTGTGTGGTACTTATTTAGGCCATGAAGCATGTTAGACATGGAATACATGTAGAGATAGGAATGGTGATCAGTTTATACCCAAACCCTGAAGACTTACAGCCTTGTAACTGATAGTAGTAGCATGCTGAGGTTAAGTGAAAGTTGCACAATTTTCTAGCTTTCCAGTCTGTCTGTAATGAACATGGCCTCATTCACTTTCTTGGATGTATTCCTAAGTATAGGGAATGAACTGTTGCTATAGGATACTTCTAATCTAGTTCTTTGCTGCTAGGCAAAAGCTCTGCAATATTTGGAATTAAATGTTTGAAATAATTGCTTCTCCAGAAAAACAAAACAAAACAAAACATTGCATTATATTTCTGCTTTACTTGTGTTCATTTTCATATACTAAAATATCACTTAATAGTAGCAGAAATAGTAACTGTGGATGGACTCTGAGATTGGCTGTAAAGATCGAGTTGTGGTGGGAGGCTAGAAGACAATAATACTCTAACTAGTAATACACTTTGAATTTATCAGTTGCTTCATACAGAGCTGCTGAGATATCAGAAGAAAAAACAGCCATACTCATTTTTACACATGAGTACCCACAGCAATGTTGATAGTATCAGGTGCATACAGCTGTAATGCAAGTATATTTATACAACAATAACACATGGGAGAGAGATAAACAGGGGCAAACCTTTAGCTGACTGCAACAAATATCTTTACAAATATGATTGCATTATCTACATGGAAAAGGCATTTTTGAAGACCTGGGACTGGATGAGTAAGAAAGAAGCAGGCATTGAGCACTCCCAGGGGACCGGTACAAAAGAGAGTAGAGAGGAATATCTGGCTATTGCCTACTCTTACACTACAACGTAAGCTGACAAGGTAGTATTTCAAAAACGCTTCCATACAAAAATCAGCCAGTGTTATGAAAATGCTATTGACAGGTTCTGAATGGGCTTTCTGTTTTGATTGCCTTGGAGGAAAGATAAAGGGTGAATCACAGTCTACATTTTTGCCCC
Source organism: Pygoscelis adeliae (assembly GCF_000699105.1). Classification (NCBI taxonomy): domain Eukaryota; kingdom Metazoa; phylum Chordata; class Aves; order Sphenisciformes; family Spheniscidae; genus Pygoscelis; species Pygoscelis adeliae. The sequence goes on along the minus strand of NW_008825619.1, from coordinate 2,505,534 downwards.
TCAAGTAAATACAATAGACTAGCCCCTCATCATTGCTCCCTTTCATTTCCCATTAAATTCACCTTCAGTGAATAACAAAGCTGACCCTTTCCTCAGGCAAGGGGTACTTCATCTTGCAAAGGTGTATGTTTGAGAAAAACAGCTTCTCTGCCTGCCTGGATTCTTCTCTCCTCATCATGACGCAGAATAATTTCATCCAACCTGAGATCCAAAATGGCACTTGATAGCTACATCTTCCAATTGCTCGGTTCTTCCTTACGATTATTTATCAAATGCAAGATATACAGGCAAAGTAGTGGTAAATGAATGTTATATGTAATACTTTCCTTTTTCCTAGTTTAAAGCCCAAGACAGGTAGAGAGTGAGCCTACAAGGGGACCAAGAAGACAAAGTTTCCAACTCGTTTTAAGTTTGCACATTAAGTATCAAGCAAGTCCTTTCCCAAGGTACTTAAACCAAAAAATGCTATGCCAAAGCCTGTCTTGGATCATCATTTTGAAGCTGTAACACAAGTCGTCACTTTGAGTGTCAACAGAGATGAGACAAATGTGTGTTTGACTTCATCCAGCACAGAGGTTTTTATAGAAAGGGAAATACGCTTTGGTTAATGTAGAAGTTGCTACCAGAAACAGCAAGTTGTTAGTTAAAAAGGAGCTGATAATGGGAAATGCTTTTTTCCTTGGCCTACAAAGTGGAATTATATCGCTGATAAAAAGCATGAAAAGGGACCGTTTAATACCGTATTCATTTATTGGATAATTATGACTTTGACTCAGTGATTCTTCTATACTTTGCTAGTTAACAAAAATGGCCAGGCTGACATCATACTTGTGCTGTTATTCAGCAAGCCATACTATTACCTCTACATTTTTGGGGAGATGTAACAGCTAACCTTGAATACTTCATTCTGTAGCATAGACTATCTCTCAGGCAAGTTTAAAAAAAATAGTTTCAGATACCATAGATCTCAGTATTGTATTGATATGTAACATTAGTGCATAGCAACAAACTAATGTCAAACAGTAAAATGGTGAATAGGTGCATTCTAGCAAAAAGAAAAGTGAAAAAGAAGGGAAAAGGCTAGATATTTTAAACAATTTATTTGTTACTATAGCCCAAGGCTTTTTCCTGATTCTTTTCAAGCTGCAATAAAAATTATATGAAATATTTAAAATGTGAACAGGCGAGTTTACTTACTGTTTCCTGGATGCCAGCGCACTGCATTTAAATATGCATTACAGTAATGGAAGAGAAATTCATGCTTGGATTGGGTAACTTTTCCTTGAAGTAAGGGCATCAGATCATGTCCATCAATAATTCTGAGTAAGAAAGCATTTCAAAATCAGAAGAATAACTCAAACCTCACGTTACTCAGAAGATATTATAACTCTGCTTTTCCGCTCCTTAAAAAAATAAATCTTCCTGTTATGATCTGAATTGCCACTTCCAGTTGGTCAATTTGGAGAAAAAACTTCAGGTGCTCTTCCCCTTTGATTTTTACATTGTTTAAGGAAACATTAATTTTACATTTTGCCATTAGGAACAGTTGCTTCCTCAACCCATTTTATCTTTTTTCTATTTTTTTTTTTTCTGAGAAAGTGACCAGACATATGTGAGTAAATTGCTACAACACAGTCCTCCAGGTATACAAACACATATACCTGCTCAAGCTCTTTGGGAGTAGGCTGCCTGAAGTAACCCTAAACCAAGAAATATACACTGTGCTATGTTAGCATCCCCAGAAGTAATGGTAAGAACCTGTTGTGGTTTAACCCGGCAGGCAGCTAAACACCACACAGCCATTTGCTCACTCCCTGCCAGTGGGATGGGGGAGACAATTGGAAAAAAGGTAAAACTCATGGGTATAGGATAAAGACAATTTAATAGGACAGAAAAGGAAGGAATAATAATAATAATAATAATAATGATAAAAGAATATACAAAATAAGTGATGCACAATGCAATTGCTCACCACCCGCCGACCGATGCCCAGCCAGTTCCTGAGCAGCGGTCACCACTCCTGGCCAACTCCCCCCAGTTTATATACTGAGCATGACGTCACATGGTATGGAATATCCCTTTGGCCAGTTTGGGTCAGCTGTCCTGGCTGTGCCCCCTCCCAGCCTCTCGCTGGCAGGGCATAAAAGACTGTAAAGTCCTTGACTAGTGTAAGCACTGCTTAACCACAACTAAAACATCGGTGCGTTATCAACATTATTCTCATACTAAATCCAAACCACAGCACTGTACCAGCTACTAGAAAGAAAATTAACTCTATCCCAGCCAAAACCAGGACAGAACTCTGTCCAGCAAATTATGCATACCAGAATTTAACACACAACTAGTCATTTCAAAATTGAAAATGAACTATGTTTAAATGTGTGTTTATCAACAACACACACATACACGCATATATAAAATCTCTAAATGCTGCTGGACAATTTTGATCATGCTTTGAAGGAGTCAGTCAATTTACATCAAAATGGAGTTATAAAATAAGCAAGGCATCTAAATGTTTCCATAAATTAAGCCTTTGAATTGCTGGAATCAGCTGGTGGGGGAGAAATCACAATCTGCATTTTTGACCTGGTGTGAATTACAAATTTTACAAGAAGTTTTATAGGAAATTACTTTTTGCTGATATATAGACTAACAAGTAATTATTTTTTAAGCATTTTGAGCAACATCTCACAAAAACTCTTTTGAAATTTTAAAACCCTTTAAATGTCTATGTTAATTTTCATTACCATGTAAAACCCTTTTCACATTAGTGTAACTATTACAAGACAGGTACTATCTTCACTTTTTTAAGCCACGAGCTACATATGACTAAGAAATTCTTGGCAGCAATTGGGTGCAACAGTACCATTCTGAGTAGGATTCTTCTCAAAGGATGGGCAGGAAAACATACCAGAATTCCTAAAGCAATGTTGTCCGATAACTCTGCTTTCTGGGTGCATCCCTGTCTGGGGGGGTCTGTTGAATTAGGGTCTTTCCCACTCTCAAATTGTTATGTTTTCTTGCCTGAGTACGGCACTCTTTGTCTCGCCCCTTCAGGTTTGCCCACTATCAAGCTGAGAGCAGGACAGATGCATGTCTATTGTACACTTTCTGTTCTACAGCCTGTTGATGGAGAAAAGGGTGCCTCCGGTAGTATGTCCGGTACTCTGGCATTCCCACGTCTGCTGGTTTCAGGAGGGATATATCAGCCTCTTCTTTCTGATGACATTTTTCTTCTGTAACTAGGAGCACCTCCTCCTTCCCTTTTTAACCTGCTCTCTCCTCGTGACTGAATCCTAATTGTAGTCATTTCTCTTATTTCTCAGGAAGAATTCAGTGGAGTGATAGGAATTCAGCTGCTGTACCTGAGATGCTTCAAGCTAGTCCATGGCATCCCATTCTGACCTATACCATGAAGCAGCAATTATGGCACCTAATCTACACAGAAGCATCAGAGTGGAACAACTTGCAAGTGGAAGTTACATGAGTATATTGGGATTTCTATCAAAGAGATCAAAATAAATCATCAGTGCTTAGTCTTCACTCAAGCAATATGAAAACAAAGTGCATACTATCGGCCCACATTAAGAACAATCTGAACTGCTTAGGTTCGGCAGGTACTGCTTGTACGGGATCTCTCAGGACCAGTCTGACTAATTTTTCATGTCTTACACATGTCCTGACCTGCCATTTCCTTCAAGCACTCAATGAGTCATTATTAGCAGAGTGTCTCTGCTCACCACCGGTTTTCCTCATGTGGATTCTGGATGCTTTGTGCTCAAAAGCTGTTTGTGTATGATAGATGTGGTCAAAGCATAAACATATCAGCAGGTTTCTCCACTTACTGGATTTGGATGGCAACAGAGTTTAGGTGGAGGCACCTTGCTGCTGAGATTGGGTATCTCCTGAACAAGACAAAGCACAGGGATGTAGGAGTGTCAATAAAGCATCTTACGAATTTTAGAAGTCCAGTAGGTTTTTTTTTATCAGGCTGCAAAACCATGTAAGGAATTATTCCCACTAACTTGGTAGAGAACAAAAAAATCCTGTGAGAAAAGCCTAGCTGGCATTTTGATGTGTTTTGTTATACTAAGCAGGCCAAGGTTGAGCTTGTAAAGTTTAAAATAATTTGCACTTGCAGTTTCTTTTTCTACCACGTTCACTCAAGCAGAACAGAGCCTTTTTTGATACATTTCTTTTTGCTTTTAGTAAATAATTCTAGGCCATGATTTGACACTATGTTGCTCTTGGTGGTATTCTCTTACCATCATGTTGCTTGGTGCTTGTTCTGCAAGTTAAGCTGTATTTACATACAATGTTTCTGTAAAATATATCAGTATGTTAATATGAAAAGAGACAACATACTACTGTAAGTAATGACAAAAAAGGTGCTTTTAAAATGTATTTTTTTCTTTTCATTCTCACCTCTATCTTAATAGACATCACCAGAATGTATAAAATGCTCATGAGACTTTCTCTAAAACAGAGATAACTACAGAGCATACCTGTCAGAGGGTAACTGTGCCTCGGCAAGTTTGACTATGGTAGGAAATATATCCATGTTACTTGTTGGCTCATCAATATAGGCACCAGCTTGTATGACTCCAGGCCAACGGAGAAGCCCTGGCACACGAATACCTCCTTCCCAGTTCGTTGATTTTCCACCTGAAAAATGAAAGTTTTGCTTGCCAAAAAATCTATTTCTTCTTAGAAAAATACCCCCCCAACATTCAATCTCCAAATATTAAACATTCTGTCTAGCTAGAATCTTTTCATTAAATGCGTTTATTTTATTTTTAGTTTGCTAGGTTTAGATTTTCCACCTACAATCAGTACCTTTCTTATAGTCAATCTACTAATATGTATTAGACAGAGCTTATAAAATGTATTCAGTTTACAAAAAAAAATTAAATAACAGCTGCAGGAGATAAAAAGGCACCTTGCTGGAATCTTCATATAGAATTTGGTCTAGATAGTGTGCCACATAGGTATGTGAAGATATAACCAAAAAACAGGAATAAAAAATAAATTGATGTATGCCTATATGTCTGAGGTATGAACCCAGAGAAGACATATGATATTTTATTAAAAATGGTGCTTAATGACTTTAGATAGAAGAAAGTCCTAATGTAACTATGTTACTGAATTCTCCAATTCAATGCATTAGGAAGAAATTCGCTACAGTGGTGGTAGATCTCAGGATGTTGTGAAGACCTTCTCAACTTCTAAACCAGCACAGCTACATCAAATACAGTATCAACTGATTGCATGCAGCATTACATTGCAGACATTTCCTTTGTTTCTACAATATTCATCACTGCTCAGTCCTCCCAACATCTTTGGAGAAGGGCAATGTGTTTATTCTAGGACAACATTTCTATCATTATTTAATATATGATTGACGAAACTCTATATGAAGAGCTATCACAAGTACTATTATTAATTCTGACACAGTCATGTGACTATGTACAGCACTTCAGGTTGATCTTTGAAATTAATATATCACTTGGAAAAAAATATTTCTGGTAAACGGATGGGTTTTGGATGTGGTTAAGCCTGGTCTGGGCCAGGAATTTACAACTAAATTGAGATTGTTTTATATAATAGAAATGTCTGAAAGAAGAGGAACATATGTGTTGAACCCCCGCCACTAACTGAATCCAACAGCAATTCATGGTTCAAACAAAAATACTATAAGCCTATTTTTCCTGTATCTCACTTTTTCAAGTAAAAAAAAAAAAACACAAAATAACAAAATATTACAACAAAGTACATAATAGTTCTGTCTTCTCAGCCTCTCAGACCTTCAAAGCACCACACAGATTTTAACATCTTTATTGCCAAGAGCAGGCCTTGCCATACATACTGTCTATCTTACTGACTCCTCAATGATCTTTTCTATTTCAGCATCGGGGGATTCAGAACCCACCTGTTTTTCTACAGGTTTTTCACTGCTCAATAAGGTTTTCTACAGATTTTTCACTGTTCATAAAGGTAACTGGCAACTTCAAGAGAGAAAACTATCTTTTGCATAGATCTTTACCCATTATACACATATACAGTCTTGTGGCTGAAAAAACTTTAGCTCATGATTCTTTGTTATACCAGATTTTTTCTTACTTTTTTCATGGGTTTTATCAGAATCCATAATATTGAATAGTCAAGGACACATGATAATCTAGTCTGACATCAGAAAACTTAGACTTTCTAATATCCAACATTACGTCAAGCAACAATCTTTGCTTAAGTTGTTCTTGGAAAGCAGTGCTGAGTTCAGATCTCCACAAGACTATCCATCTTTTAGAGCAGTCTTAAAAATTTACTCTTGTCACTGTGTCAAATGTGATTCCATTCTCACCGTAACGCACGTGGCTACCTAGTCTAAAACTCAGGAATGAGATGCATGGATTATTTTTGTTCACGTTCTTGTAAAAAATATGATTTTCAAAACAGAAATCTAAAGAAAATGTAGGTTTAAGTTTATAAAGGTGTTATCTGGTGAGGTTTAAAGCACCTGTCATCTATCAGAAGGAAGTGTTCACCCAACAGTATGCGGACGGCACGTTAATACGGTTAGTTCGAGACCAGTGTAGATGTCAATAGACTGTGTGCATCTTCTGTAGAAAAGGTGACTCTATCCATGTACAACAGTCATTAGGATTTTAAAAGTTTGGTGGGGATTATGTGTTACCTAGCAGGAAAGTGTCAAGATTAATATCCTGATTTATGGTTCACAGAAAATCCTGTTGAGTGGGAGTAGTTAAATCTGATTAAAAATCCAGGAAAAGTGTAAGGACATAAAATTACAGATATCCTCAAATTAAGATATTTTTCAGTGAACAATTATGCCAGGGAGCAAATTAAGATATTTTTCAGTGAACAATTATGCCAGGGAGATGATTTAGTTCATGAGCTGGATCCTAGTTCTGTGTAAACATCACAACAGCTTGTTGGCTGGACAGTATGGACAGACAGAAAACCCTAAGAGCTGGTCTATACCATAGGTAGCTTTAAGTGTAAGGTTCCTTTTATTGCTGTACACCTGTCTGAACCTAGTAACAATGCTAGCTAGATGATTGGATTGTTTAAATAAATTCTCATTTTACTGTTGCCTCCTGTGTATTCTGAAGAGACAGCAATTTCAAGGTAAGTGGTGAATCCCATTCCCACACGTGTTGCAATTCTTAAAACCTAGATATTGGATCACTTTCACAGCTCCTAGGTTCACAGTACAATTTTCTCGAATCACTACAGAACAGGACAGAAAACTTGCACATTACCCAAGCACAAAGGGAGCACTCGGCAAACTCTGCCTCCCTGCTGTGAGGTATAAAAAGCAAAATGGACTCCACAGCAGGGCTATCTCCTCACTTATGTCTATGAAGAAATGACTGCTGTTTTCCTTTCAAAAGACTAATTGGAGCACAATTTTTTGATATCTCTGGAGGTTAGGAATAGCAGGGAACCAGAGCAGGAATTACAGGTCATTGCAGAAGACTGTCTTCTATTATCTATGCCTACGTGGTGTTCATCTTTATTAGAACTGCGTTTAGTGACATCACTAGAGTTGCTTAATGCCATTATACAATTACAAATCCCTTGATATATATTGTCTTTAAAGCTCTAGCTGTTAAACATTGTTTAAGCTATCTGCATTCTTTTTTCCTTAAGAAATAAATCAAGGTTTCACTACTAATGCTTGAAACATGAAGCAAACATCCAAATGGCTAAAATATTTGAAGGAAAATAAAAAAATCCATAAAAGGTCATTATTTAAAAATAAAATCTCTTGCTATTTCAGGATCTGACTCATTAGTTTTGCATTTTGCTTGGAGCTGACAACACTGAAACAGAGAAAAAGAAGTAACCTAGTAGTCTGTATGTCTGGCAAACCCTAGGCAGCCTAGATATATGTTATTTTTGTTCTCTTAAATTCTTCTAAAAATGTTTTTAAAACAGCATAAAACACCCCAGGCTGTATTTTCATGCTTAGCTATCTATGCTTTCTGAGTAGTTGCACCCTTCAATGTTACATTGAACAATAGCCTACATTCACCTCTTCTGAAAAATCTGCAGGAGCAGGCAAAGTATAGACATAACTCTCTGCAGTCATCCACAACATGATGTCAAATTTCCATTTTAACCTCATTTCAAATCTTAGCTAAAAGAATATTATTTTTTTTTCTCCCTCTGATTTAAATTGACTGCTATTACCTAACTCTGGGAACAAAGCTTTTACAAAAGATGATATATAAAGGAGAACTCTGTGGTATATCATTATTAATATTTTGAATGATGAAAACCATTTAAAAAAACTTTCTTAGATCACTTGGATAATAAACATACTACCCTTTTCTTCCTCCTTATATTCTTCTAAAAACAAAGCTTCCAAACCCTATTTATTCTCTTGAATGATAGAAAAATACAAGGAAATTAATTACTCTACCCATCTGTAGTGGACTTTATGCTACAAATATTGACAATCAAAACTGGTTACTATTACTAAGGTATTGCTTACCTTATAAAACAAACAACAGTTTCTTTTCAATGGCAAGCCCATTCTTTATTTTACTGATTTTTAATCTGTTTCATGTACTGCTTTTGTTAATTTTCAACCTGAGCTGTTTTTGTACAGGTGAATCTAATAGATATTTCTCATTTGGAGATCTCATCTGATCCTTCTTCCAAACAAATGAAATTGTCTCTTAGGATATTTTCTGTTTCAGTCAAAATTATAAGATGGGTTGATTATTTAAAAATCTGAATCACTTCAGAGAGAATATAAAAATACAGTACATTTGGAAAAAAGGTCAATTCTTGCTCTCATTAAAGTCAAAAGTGAAACTCCAACTAATATCACTAAATATGCAATAGCATAGTTCCTGAGGCCAAAGTAACGGTCAGTTTGATTTCTCTGTGGCTTACAGATGGGAAAAGATTTACTAATACCGTCAAGAAACACCGCTGAATGAACTTATCACTGCAGTATATGAAACTGTATAAAAATAATAAATTTCAATAAGATATTAGATAATTGATTTCTCCAGTCCTTGTTTAGGTCTCACAGACTTGCAGTAGATATGATTTAAAAAATCAGCGTCTAAGTCCTTAAGAAACATTAATTTATTATTTTTCATGGATATTAACAAAGTAACTATGAATATATCTATTTCTAAGCCACAAAGCACTCAAAATGAATGCTGTTTAAATGGTTTGCCATTAACAGTGTTTGACTCCATTTCCACTAGCAGCATAACTCATGACCCACTCTAGCAGCATGACAGTAGCCAAGTGCTTGTATGCATTGTGCTAAATGCTTCATAAATACAAAGACTGTTCCCAATGTGCCGGTCCAAGGTACAGTCAAAATATATTTAGCTACGTGTCCAAAAGAAGCTGACAGTAAGAGTATTAAGAGATGCAAGGAGACTCCATAGAAAATCCCATATGTAACAGAGTGGGATAGAGGTCAACAAGTGATAATGAGGGAGGACTTCCACTGTCTGCATATGTACTGGTGAAATAGCATAATGAGAAAAAGTGTAGAGAAAAGTTTTTAATGCCTTCACTGTTTACTGTTACAAAGTATGCAACAGGAGAGACATATTTTATAACACACAGAAGCTAATTCAAGAAACTAGTCACTAAGCAAGTAAATAAAAATTACCACAAAATAATTAGATTCAATATCTCAGAGTAGCAAAAAAGAATATAATGGCATCCTTTAGACCAGTCATCTTAAGCTGCTTGTTTCTTCAATGGAGAGGATACTCTATTCATCTGTTTATTCTAGTCATCGTATTCTAAAGTAGAGATCTAAATATTTCAGAACATCTAACCTTATTTCTGTTCCTAAAGGAAAGCTAAGGTGACTAGCTCCAATGGACACACTTAAATTGCAGATGTCATACTAATGAGAAAGGTAGTGAAAAACTCCTAAGAAGAAGTCAGTGCAGATATCCTGGATATCACATACAAAAAGAATACCTCAAAGTTCCATACCTTTTAACAGAGAAATGTCACAGAACTTGAAGGGGGGGGGGGGGGGGGGGAGCA
>NW_008825619.1:2475444-2495417 GCF_000699105.1 Pygoscelis adeliae | reverse complement strand
GGGGGGGCAGAAATTGCTAGAAAATTTACATAGAAAGTTTTAAGAAGAGACTTCAGTAAAACACAATAGCTTCCATATTTCAATCTGAAAATGTTAATATTAGCAGGATTAAAAGGACCATAATTTATATGTTATAAGTCATAATAACTTGTGTGTTATAAATAACTTAGAGGTTATAAATTATACATGAGATACGACTTACATGTCAATATACAAAGTGATCTGGTACGAACGATAAAGAGCTAAATAGGAAAATACATAGAAACAACTAATTTTCAAAAAAATATATCATGATCTGGAAGTTCCCAAAGGAACTAACAGGCCCAAATGACTCAAAGGACCCATTGGTCCAATAGGTCCACAGGAACTACTAGGTTTCTGAGAGAAACTGATGATTTCTCTGATCAGTTTCTGATCAAAACACTAAGTAGCCAGGAAAAAATATATTATCATGTATGCGCCCAGGAGTCGTTCAGAAGTTCAGGTAAGAAGGTGTTGAGTTGTTGGGAAGAAATTCTTACTAAAATAGACACTTTTTTCATTTTAGAGTCTGTATCTAGATTTAAGCCTTTGAAAGATCTTTGACAAGGACCTTCAGGAAAAGTTTCTGGAACATTAATCATGGGTTAGGAGATGAAAGGTTGTCATGAATCAAAATTCGACTAACAGGCAGGAAACAAAGAGATAAAACAAACAGCCTACAACACTTTGCAAAAAAGTCAATAGTAAGCTACCTTGTTGCTACTCTGTATTAAGTCCCTTGTTATTTTAATATATTTACTTCAATTTTGGAAAGGAGGTGAGCTGTGGAATTGAAAAATCTACGTATGACACAAAGTATCACAGGTTGATCAAATTCAGAGGAAAAGATAATGGCCTTCAAGTTGGATGAACAGGAAAGAAGATGCAAGTTCAAATTCTGCAAAAATATTTGCAGTACAATGAACATTAGAGATAAAAATAACTGAACTAGGGTCTGCAGTCTTAATTATTCATACCGTAACCTTCACTGCATACTAAAGAAAAAGGACCTATGCAAAGACTAATGCTTAATGCACATCTGTAATCAGTAAGATACAAAGACAACACGCAGTCTATAGGATGAAATGGATAATATTAAAAAGTAAGTATATAAACAGGCAGTGATACTTCATGACAAAGCCCGAAAGGAAATACTTGTAGGGTCATTTTAAAAGAATATATTGCACAATTAGAAATTGTTCACAGAAGAAAATAACAAGAAATTAAGGACAAGGAAAAACTCATCAGTGAAGAAGGATGAGAGAGACTGATGAGACAATTCTTTTCTGAATGAGGTATTAAAGGGCAAGATACAATAAAAGCATACAAAACAAAGTTAAGCCAGGGAAGGTATAATAAGTTTTCCCTCCTTCATCCTATATCAGTGAGGAAACAGTACTAAACTTCAAGATGTTCCACGAAATTTGCAACTGTCCCATTTCAAAATAGTCAATGAAAGCACCGTGGCATTCTCATTGCCAAAGAATTTAGGCTATGCTAAGAATTTAGAAAGACTCAAAGTGGAATTCCATCTTTATATGATGAAAATTTATATAACTAATGCTAAAACTCTTTGTAGAATGTAAATTGTCAGGATTCACATGTTAAACCGAGGTCATACTATCTAGGATTAGGAGTAGATTTTCTTAGGGATCTTCTTTATTCACTACACAGCTCCTGCATCTTCCTCCAAGGCTTCTGATCCTGACAAGTGTCAGAAAAAGGCCATTGGAAAGGGACACCGTGATTTTGATCTATCACTTCAATATTACTATATAATGTCTTCTAAAAAGGATACTGAAGAGATAAACCAGACTGTGTATGACAGCAACTAGTTGAACACTATGTTAGCTCTGGTTTCTAATTTCAAGGGCTATCCAAATTTATGGTGACTGTTCCACAGTCAGAATCCAGAGTAATGAAACTTTCAAATAGCAATTTCCCCTTTTTGCATTCAGTCTTACAGCGCTAGTCTAACTCTCCAAACTCCTCTTAAATTTTATTATTGGTGCTTATTTGGCTGGATATCAAGACAAATTAGTGAGTTCGAGTTGTGGAGATTTGTTGAGAGCTTTTGATTTTAGGGCAGAACCAATTATTGCTGAGCATACTGCTCCAGCTCTGACAAGAGGGTTAAGTGGCTTGATTCATATTTGCATTCACGCAGCACTCATGTACAAAAAGGTAAGTAGTGGAGATTGTTTAGCAGAGACAGAGAGAAAGGACGTGCATGTCTCCCAGTTTTGTAAACTACTCATCAGATGAAGCAAATTGCTAGTGCATGCACACATGAGCACAAGCAGCATAAAGATCGTCCTTTCGCTTTTTTAGGCATATTGCTACATCAGTGCCTGAGACTTAGGGCTTCACAGGTCTGGTTTTCATTAAATCTGCCAGAGATGTACGGACCGCTAACACTTTTCGTTGTACATGGCTGTTAATATGAATAGATTCTTATGCATGAAAATTCCTAATTATGCAAATAATTGACCACTTCCACTTCAGCCCTTTTGAAAATGATGCATAATATACCTGTTAAATTGAGGACTGATATGGAAATGGAGAGAGTGGAAGATAAAGCAGAATTCATTGTATTTTAAAATGGTAGAAGTATATTTAACTGATTGCATGGGTCTTTTAATTTCTTTTTATTTTATTAAGAAGGTTTCTCATACAATAATTATTTTGTTTCTTATATAGTGATTATTTTCTATCCCATATTATATTACATTTGCCAGCATAGCATAGGTGGTAACTGCAAACGACACAACTCATCTTAAAAATAAGAAGCCCCATCACTCCCCAAGTAACCCTATCAATCAGATTTTTTATTAGTTCAGGTAAGATCTATTTCAAATTGTTCTCTATTCTGTAAGTATGAATAAAAAATTTTGCAAGGCTTGATAGAAAAGACTCCATTCAATCGAAGTTCCTCAGGAAGGCATATTCCCCAGTGTATTTGCCTTTTTTTTCCTCCTCGTCATTTATCCTGTATCTTATGTCTGGCATTCTAGAAGGCAAACATTTTTTAGAGCTTCTAAAACACCTCAGGCTATGCTGACAGCTACAGATATGTAACCATATGGTTCCTTAATTACTTAAATCACTATGTAATGCCTATGTGCTAATGTTCAAGACACATTTCACTCTGGTGTTAGCCCAAGGGGACCCATCTGATAGTTTGTAACCTCATGACTTTGGCATTGCTTGTTTTGCTTGTGTAGCATTTCCTTCGTAACTCTCTTAAAATATAAGGGTCATTTCTCAGACAGATACCTACTGACTAAAAACTGTGGAGTCTTCTTGCTTGAAAACCTCACTGTATTGTTACTGCTTACTGTATATGTCTATCTTTGTTCCTTTTTTCAGTTTTGCAGATGATACAAAACTGGGAGGAGTGGCTGATCCACTGATGGTTATGCTACCATCCAGAGGGACCTCGACAGGCTGGAGAAACGCTCCAAAAGGAACCTTATGAAGTTCAGCAAAGGGAAATACCAAGTCCTGCATCTGCAGAGGAATAACCTCTAGCACCAGCAAAGGCTGGGGGTTGACTGGCTGGAAAGCAGCTCTGCAGAGAAGGAGCTGGTGGTCCTGGTGGGCAACTAGCTGAACGTGAGCCAGCAATGTGCCCTTGTGGCAAGGAAGGCCAACATCATCCTGGGCTGCATTAGGAAAAACGTTTCAAGCACATCGAGGGAGGTGATCCTTATTTTCTGCTCAGCACTGGTGAGACACACCTGGAGTGCTGGGTCCAAGCGCAGAGCTCCCCAGTACAAGAGAGACATGGACATACTGGAGTGAGTTCAAAGGAGGGCCATGAAAATGCTTAAGCAGTTGGAGCATTCAACATATGAGGAGAGGCTGAGAGAGCTGGGACTGTTCAACCTGGAGAAGAGAAGGTTCAGTGGGATCTTACCCATCTGTACGGATAGATGGATTTACCTGAGTAAAAGGACAGAGCCAGGCTCTTTTCAGTGGTGCCCAGTGACAAGACAAGAGACAATGGGCACAAACTGAAACAGAAAACTCCATTTAAACATAAGAAAAAGCTTTTTTTACAGTGAATGTGATCAAACACTGGAGCAAGTTGCCCAGAGAGGCTGCAGAGTCTCCATCATCGGAGATTTTCACAACGTGACTGGACACAGCCCTAAGCAACCTGCTCTAGCTGACCCTGCTCTGCAGGGGCTAGGACTACAGACCTTAGGAGGTGCTTCCAGACTCAACTACTATGTGATTTTGTAGTTCTGCAATACTACTTTTTTAAAAAAATCATACCTAAAGGCAATTTACTTCTTCCTCTCTACAACTACAAGTTTCAAGTTTGGTAAAAGACTTTCCAAAAACTGCTGGATTTCTTTGATCTTGTCCCCTGAAATATGAGGGGAAAAAAAATTACACAGCCACTTCCTAGTGAAAGAATGAAAATAACTTCATCTCTCGTAAAAGGACAAGAATATTCACTGCATTTCATTAAAAATAATAGAACCAAGCATTCCTACCCTATTTCAATAAGATTGAAGATTATTAAAAACATTTTGACATTCATTTACCTGATGCTGTGTGTCCACCACTTGCACACTGGAAAACACTGTTTTCTGTAGTTTGTCAGAGGGAATCCTTTCCTTCATATTTGACAATGTTGTCTATGAGCAGTCTGTGACTGAATAATCATAATCTTTGATTATGACCAATCCATGACTGAATGTTACAGCCATGCTATCAAGCAGAATTCCTCCATCTCCACATCCTTCATTCTCTCATCCTATTATCCTATTTCCTCTTCTTGTTCTGCCTTTCTCAAAAATACATTGCTGACAATAATTATGTTCATCCCCATGTTGGAACCATGTTCTCAAAGGTATCCGATGGTGTATTACATTCCTTTTTTTTTGCCAGGGATATGGGAACGGACAAAATGAAGAAGGCTGTTTGCTAAGTTGGAGTTTTTCTTTCTACAAGATCAACATATTGCAACAAAAGCAGTATCTTTCAGTATTGTTGTGTGATATCACCAGGATAAAATGTATTACAGTAAAGTAGACTTTAAACACGTTAAGCCTCCACAGAATAAACAGATTTTGGAGTGTTAATCTCCTCAAGACCTGCACTAAAAGAATAAAACTAAACTCTGTCCTTTCAACTAAAGTCTCTCCATTTCCACATCAGTCTTCAATTCAGTAAGTGTGTTATGCATTATTTTCAAAACTTTCTTCTCCAATTCAGTATTTTCTGCTTGAAATCTTGTCCTCTTCTGGCTGTTGTTGAACTTGTGCATCCCAAACTCAATTCAACTAATTTTTCTTTTTTTAACCTAACTTTCCTTTTCTACTTTTTCTGTAATGAATACACTGGACTCTGTTACTGGCTCTCCCACCACCACCATATCCTATCTTCGTGTGTTCCCACTCACTCCATGGTATTTAGCTCCTATTTATGATTGCTAATGGCTCACAAGCTACCTTTTTTACCTTTCTATTGTGCTATCCAGCCATTATAGTAAAGTACTATGAACTGACATCCTTCCAAAACTGTATCTCTGCCCAGTTCAAGAGTACATTTGCTAGTCTTACAACTCCACAGAGTCCTGGCTGAGTATGTACTCTGTATTTGACAAGTAAACCCCTTATATTTACTGCCTATGTTTGAATTTAGAATGACAGTTATGAGAAGTTTACTATTAAGGAATCAGGTTTTGACCTTCTTGGCCACAGAGTACATTATGGTTTTGGAGCAAAAACAAGGAGATGATAGTTTCTGCCACAGTTTTCAAGAATCATCAGAGAATGTTCACCTTTATATATGCCATTGTATCCTCCGTGGACTTCTCCAGAACTGGAGATCTCTTCAATATGAGCCCCTTGGTCAGACGTAAAGTATACAAGAGTTTTATTACTCAGATTATATTTCTCCAGCACATCCAGAATCTGCCCTAAAAAAAAAAAAAAAAAAAAAAAAAAAGAAAAACACAGAAAAAAAGAACAGCTTTAATGTCTTCAAGTGGCTTTTTTTTCATTAACCTTGGCACATACAAATATTTTTGTCCTTTTGCCTTTTCAAGATTGCTTTCCATCTAAACATTATTATACATAGCAATTGGCACTGTGCAGCATACAGTAGGGGACAATTGCACAAGGCTTGTTGCAATCAGGACCATGGTTCGATTGCTGCAGGGTTTCTTGAAATATAAAATGAGAAGATTTGTGCACATCAGAGAAAAGGGCTAATCCACAGAGAGCCAGTGACCTTTGGAAGCAGTTGCTCTCAATCAAGGAAACCCCTCAGCAAGAAGATTCCAACCGCTGAGGATATCTGAAAGTCTCAGCATGCAGAATAGAGCTAAGAGTTTGGGGTAAAGCTTTGCTGCCTAGCAACCTATAGAGGCAGCATGGCAAAAATCTCAGTGTGATGTTAGAATAAGACATTCTAAGAAAAAAAAGGAAGTTAATGTATGGAGTGCCTCTGGAGACCACACAGTTTCATTATCAAACCTACTAATTAGTCCCTAATTTCTCATTATATAAGAACAGACATTGACTAAACTCAAAATGCGCAAGGTAATAAACACACACATGTGCACATATTTAAAAGAAGAATCCACACGGATATGCTCTGAAACTCCAAGGCACTGTGGGCTCACATTTCTTTTTCACAAAGGGTTCCTCACACTACCTTGGCACTGTGGAGAGCCTTGCAGTGCACGTAAATTACATTTAAACTTATTTAGACTGAGTTCTTTAAAGAGGGTTTCTGTATGAATGAGAGTGAAGTCGCTCTTTGTAACTTGCTCCAGTGAATTTTATACTGATCAGGAATCTAAAATTATTGGTCCTGGAAACCGACCAAAGTATAAGAATATACTTCTTCACATCAGCCTGCAAATGAACTTTAACCTTGTCTTTTAGGGATCCCAGAGCATATAAAGACAATTCTGTCTTCACAACCTTCTTATCTTTATTCTTTTTACTTAAACATGCAAGAATGGTCCAATTTGAATGTTAATTTTGATTTGCTCACCTGTCCACTAAGAATTAATTCATCAGCTGATGCCCAATTATTGTGTCAAAGAGGATGAGATAAGAACTTTGAAATACAGAGCCTTCTTTAATGATTTTCAGATCATCATTTCTGTTACTATGCTCTTTTTTCTGGATAAGTAGTTACCTTACCTTATTGCTACTATTTCTACTTGCCTTTTAATGTTATAGCATTCTAAAATTCCCTTGTTAAAAAGGTTGACTGTTTTCACTTCTCATCAGCTCAAATGACTGAGTCATGAATAAAGGAGCATTGGCAGTTAAATAAGTGATACCTGTTGGTCTTATTTGTAAACTAGGAGCAAAGAATAAATGTGAGAGTAGGAGAATTTATTTATGTAAATTTTGAAACCTCGTGGGAGTTGAAATTTCCCAACAGAGCTGAGGAAAATCTGTTACAAAGGTTGACATTTTAAAGTTGGTGGGTTGAGGGAAAATCATGCAGATCCATCTGACAAGCCATTCTCTTGCTGCAGCAGGTGGACTTAGTGCCAGGAAAAAAAGAGGCAATTTCCCATTGGCTTCTGAGATTGTCTGGGGAATGTACTTGCTAAGTAATTATAATATGCCTTGGAAAGGTGGCAATGATGATAAAAAAGTGGAGTATATAGATAAATTAGGACATTATGTGTGGGTATTCAGCCACATGACCTCCAGAGTTCCCTTCCAACCTGTGTCAATCTATGACTTTATGATTCTATGATAATAATAATAAATAGGATTTCACAAAGAAATATATGTGCAATGACATGCACAAATGATTTTTTTTTTACCTACACAGTTTTGCTTGATTAAATTGGATTTTCAAATTCATCCTGTATATAAAACAAATGAAAATAAAACAAGAATCCCACTCAGTACATCACATTAAATGATCTCCGGTGATCAGAGATATCTGCTGTCATTCAGTAATGGCCATTTTGATTTCCTAATTAATCTGGGAAAAAATGAGAAGCAATGAAAAATGTCTCGCTATCACAATTAATTAAATAAAGCAGTCATCATTATGATGATTTTTTTTTTCCCAAAACAAGGTTGAATAGCTTGACTTGGCCTGAAAAAAAAAAAAAAAAATCTGACACTCAAATGTTCCCCATTTCAGAAAAAAACACCCCAATAAAATGCATAGAAAGTCTCATCCAAAGCTTGTTGAACTCAATGGTAAAACTTCCATTTCCTTCATTTGGATTATGAAACACAAAGAGGATTGACTACATTAGGGTTAATTAACAAATGCTAAAATGACAATTTATTTTAAAACATTTTCCAGTAGAGATGGACTAATAGTGGTGATTCAAATAACACTGTTGTCAGAGAATGGCAATCACAATGCACTCGCAGAAATGAAGCAAAACTTCGATTTCTATTTTCATCTTGAACACTGACACCTTCTAGAATGAAAATTATAAATAAACAAAAAAGTGTGTGCTACCAGGAGATAAGCCCCAATAAAGTGCATTTGAATGACGTGGCTACTGTTAACACAAGCAATACATTCACTTATTAGTGTTTCTAAATGGTAAACAATACAGAAGAAAAATGCAAAGAATGTATTGTGGATCTCTATGAACAGATATCTTTCACATGCAATATTATATCAATTTTGGAAGCAAATACTACAAAGTAGGCAAAATACATCCATTACTGTTTTCTTATAACAATTTAATTTCTTTTTTACTCTAACTCCTTCACTCTTATTATTTCTGTAGATTTCACAGAGAATTTAAATTAAGTTAAAATTGATGTATAAACATTCCCAGGCAATGCCAGTTAATGAACAAGGAGGAGTTTCATCTAACCTATTTTAGTTGCCTAATTTTGGAAGAGGTGAATCACAACTGCAAAAAGGCCTTTTTTACCTGTTGACTAAAAAAGAGAAGACAGGCAACTAGCTTAAAACTAAATACCTTCATATTAGACATCAAGGACAGTAAGATGAATCCTACCCAAAGTGTTAGACATGCAACTACCTGAGCAACACACTTTAATGAGTGTTGTGAACAGATAAATGATGTCTGAGTAAGAGAAGATGGTAAAACTGTATTGCTTCACCCATAAAATATGATTGGAAGGGTATCATATGTCATGTGCTCCTGAATTACAAGAATGGGGCTTCAGCTGGCTTAGTATCCCATTTGAGTCCCATTGCTGGTTGCAGAAAGCAATACAAATTTTAAAAGACTTTTTGGATGTAAAGCTTTTATACAGAATATGAAACTGTAGGATAAATAAGCCAAAACACTGGGAAAACTGTAGCTCTGTTCAAGCAACAATAGCTTGCTATCTCCAGTGTAGGAAATGATCAATAAAATTTGAAGGATTCTTGACTGAAAAGACTCACTTGAAAGCCATGTTCTAAAAAATTAACAGCTGTACTGATCTCTGTGGATGCTACCGTATACATTTTTTCTGATTTGAACAGAACAGATTTGGAAAGACAACATTTCTGAACAACAAAATCAATCTAAGACTGAAGGAGCTGCATAATTTCTGAAGCTACTTAGCAACTAGAATTTCAAATCAATTTTCTCCTACTATTGCCATTCTAGGAATGTATACCCCAACGTAGGTGGCTAACATTGTAGCAGACAAAGGCATTAGATCATTCAACAGTTTTCCTTCATTTCTATTTTTTAAGATACAAAAGAGATTAAGGGCAGCATTAAGATGTTACTTGTTTTAATTAGTATGTCAATGTTCCAAAATTTAAGTAAAGTTTCCTCCAAAGTATAGAGGACTGTTCTCTACATTCTGTTCTCCACTCTTGCTTCAACCTATGTTAAATTATAGAGTTGTTTCATTCTTAAAGTGAAAATGCCAGTTTCAATGGAGTGATAGCCGTGTGAAAGTGGTAAGAGCAATTGACTCTGTTCTTTAGAAGGAAACTGAGTGCGCCATGCCACTATTCAACTTGTCTAACATAGCATGAATGATAGCTGAACCAGCCTCTCTAATGCTGCACATAATTTCTGGAGTTTTGAACCATGTAAAACTCCTACTGTACTCATCTACATTAAGATATAGGGTTTACAGAAAATGACTATTCATTTGAAAACAAGGTACAAACATTGAAAAACAATAACGTGTTTAAAAATGTGTTAGTGATTTGGAAAATTGTTCAAAGGTTTAGTCAAGCAAGCATATGAACAAATGCATTTGATTCATAAATTAGCTTACTGTCATCTGAAGTCAATAGGACAGAAATATTATTTGTATTAATTTGAAATAATTTAGAGTCTTGCTGAAATTATGAATAAAAAGCTCTAGAATACGGAATACCTCTGTGTAATCTAGGCATTAGGACAAAACTGTCTCTCTATTAGTGAGGAAAGCTTTAAAGCAGTTTGCCAGATTTGAGGAAACAACAGGATTCAGAAGGAGGGTTAAGGATCTATCTCAGGACAAGACAGTTGACAATAAAGGGAATTCCTGTAAATATAACAATCTTTTCCCACTCCAGCAGACTTTCACATACCTCTGTTGTATCCAGAAGGTTACAGTAAGCTTGAGACAATTATTGGACAAAGAGTGATCTGGGAAGATCAGCCATCACATTGCTGCCTAGAAGAGGCAGTTTGGTTTTTTGGTTTGTTTTTTTGGTTTGTTGTTTGTTTGTTTTTTTATTTGCTGTTTCAAAATTCCCTACTGATACTAATGTGTGTTTTTTTAATAGCATCATTAACCAGAATCACAACTAACTTGTAGTCAACTGAAGAGGTTCACCTCTTGTGAGCGGCAAGCCAGGAGTGCTTTGAATACACACATAAACTCCTACAAATTAACCCTACATGCATAAGTATGTGGAAGCCCATACTTCCCCCAGAAAAGATATTGATGCCATTCAACTTTATAGCCATTACATAGTAAACCTCTTGGGACCCTCTTCCTGCTACAGGAGTTAAATTAAGGTAATTCCACAGTCCATCATCTCTTCAAGGCTCAAAGGCTAAGATTTTCACCTTATGAAAACTTAATGTTGCGACTTTTGCACACCATCATTCACAAGCTAACAATCATTTTAATCTCTGTTGATTTTGTGTGATGAAAAAATATCCTTCACTTTTTAATGCACAGATCTGATTACAAAATCCACTGATTAAAACCTTAAAAACAGGCTTAGTAACTAAGACCAAGACATCCCTATCTTAATTTTAGCTTTTGTATATTTCAGGTTATAAATGTGCAAATGTTTCTGTGGTATGCTCAGAGCCATCCAGTTTCCCCTTGATAAATATGTAAATCAGTTTGTCTCTGTGGTGGGGAAGTAATTATCACTTTCAGACCTAGTCATTGAGCACAACACTTGAGGTAAAGATGGAGAATAATAAAACCATTGACAGCAACACAAGAAGTGGCTGCACATATGGTGAACAGTACATAAACTCTGCATGCAACTTGTTTAACATTCAGAGCTAGAACACAAACACTGGAAAGTGGAAATTCTGGGACGAAGCAATAGATTGATGTTATGGCACATTATCTAGCCAGTCAACAGAACACATCCACCTAAGAGGAGTGATTCTACACAGAGGAAGCATTAGCATAGGAGCCTCAAAAGTGAGAGTGAATAGTAGTTAATATAACTGTTTCACTAGAACATAAAATAAATGCATAACTAATTACAAAATATGTAATAACTCCTGCAGGAAGAAAGTGGAGTGTAGATTCAGTGGAAAGTCTTGAATCAGTCCTACTGTGCTACCATTGGTTTTAAAGTTACACTGTGGAAACAGCCCATAAAATGAAGTTTTCACGAAAGCACAAAGCTGGAGTCTCAAATGTACTAAGTTCCTACTATGATAGCTTAGTGGGATCTTCAATGTCAACAGGACATTCTGCCAAACAAGTAGCTTCTTGTTCTGAAAAAGCACATCTATATTAGTGTTTTAATTTGGATCAGGAGTGCACATTCACAGTAAATCCAGTCATGGCCACTTAATATATTTCTGTCTGCAAAGCAAAGTCCTCTTGGATTTCGTGACCTGGATTCCTTTCAGATTAAACTAAACTTGAGGATGGACTCCGGGAACGCACCTAAGGCACTCGCACTACTGACGGGCATTCAGCCTACGGGACTGTCGCGGATGGAGCGAGACTGCACTTCACTCGTAAGAGAGAAACAACAATACTTTATTGATAGAAAACAGTGAGTTAAAGTGTGAATTAACAAAGTTCAATGGTAAATGTGACAGTGAACAAGATTCGATGGCAAAGCACACTTGATTATTTACTGCACAGAGGACAGGGTCAGACAAAACTGTCAGGGAGACCCTCCCATTGAGCCATGAGGTTCAGAAAGGACCCCCTTGCTTTCTAAACTTCTCAGAGAGGAGTTTAGGTGTGGCTGGATCCAATCCTAGACCAGTCCCAGACTTGGTCAACAGTTTATGTCTAAAGGATTATATATGCGCAATTAATCCTTTATATCTCCTAGCTAAGATTTCAAAGTTTAGCATGCTATTAGTCACTTACCGAGTATCTGTTGGGGCAAGGAATCTCTCAACCTCGAGGAGTAACCTTGAGAGGTGTCCCTACTCAAGGGGAGATCCAGCCGTGCAGCCCGCTGCCATGCAGGAGCGCTCAACAGGCCCTGGGCTGTCCACTATTTATAGAATAAGATGATTGACTTACAGTCATATTTGCATATCAGCAAGTCATTTGACTCACTGCTCCAGGCAGCCCTTGGCTACTGTGTTGCCATCCCTCCCCCAAGTCCAGCATAACCTGGATGCAGCCACGACGACCCCCACCGGTGGTCATTGCTTACGCAGGGCAGGGGGAGCGCACCGCCACAGGGACCACAGTGGAGCTGGCCTGAAGTGGATTTCCCGTCTCTGCTGGTGTGCCGATAGCCTCTCTCCAGCTTGGAAGACGGTTCAGACCTGCCACTGCTGGCAGTTCAAAACATGGTCGCACTGATGAATCCTACACTGAAACTCTGGTGCTAGCACAGTCAAGCTCCACCTGTGCATATTCTAGATACATAGAGGGTGGGATTTACATACAGTGTGCACATCTACATCTGATATAGTTACCATAAACATTTTTTAAAGTCAATGAAGCAAAAGAAGCATTTTCATATGCAGGTCATTCACCTTCATATCTTAAGGTGAATGAATTTGGCCGCAAAAATTCTGATTTCTTTTCACAATGAGGTAAGGTGAGGTAATTGCCCCAGATTTAACTACCTACAATTACCATTCAAATCAGTAGTTATTAGGCCCAGATAGTCTGTAGAACATCAAACGCGTTTCTGTTGGATTCCCCTAGACTCAGGGTGAGACATGTAAAATCAGTGTAAGGGCTAAGAGAAGGGCAGTCTTTTTTAAAAAAAAAAACAGGGCAGCTTTGGTGTGGGGTCAGCTAAGCTATCAGTATGAATTTGCTTTCTGTTTGGATTTGGATTGTCATGTAATTGTAAACTTGTAACTGGTTTGTGACTGTTTATATAGTCTTATAAGTATGTGTCTTTCAGACCCTGAGGATAAAGTTTCAGCATAGTGCACAGCAGATTAGGCATGCACTGCTTAGCAGCTATGAATAAATCAACCAAATTTTTACTTATAATTATGCATAAGATAAGTTTTTCCTAGAGAGGAGTAACACATCTCTTCTTTTTCTTATTTATATAGGGTTCAAACTATTTTGTAAATGTGAAAGTTGGAATGATACTTTACGTGTATACAAATACACGTGCATGATAAATCTCAGAGATAAGATACTGTCATGAAAGTTGTGAAGACCTGTAAG
This sequence comes from Pygoscelis adeliae, assembly GCF_000699105.1. NCBI lineage: Eukaryota > Metazoa > Chordata > Aves > Sphenisciformes > Spheniscidae > Pygoscelis > Pygoscelis adeliae. The sequence goes on along the minus strand of NW_008825619.1, from coordinate 2,481,606 downwards.
TATAGCCGCAATATAGACAACGCAGGATGGAAAAGTTTTCATATTTACATCGGTACTACAACACTAATGATGGATCATTACAGGTCAAAAGTATAACTATTTGGTGGCTATCTCCTTATTAGTATGTAAATTAGCTAATAAATGCATTGCTTGAAATTCACTTTTAGACCTTACATCTGTTGAACATAAAGCTATGTATTACTAATGTAAATCTTAATTTTTAGCCTGCTTAAAATGCTAAAATATGAGAGACGGTCATGCAATTTTAGGAAGGTCCATCGCATTTGCATTTTGCATGACAGCTATGATAACTTTTTTAGTAAATTTGCATCTTTTTTCTGCACACATCTGAGAATAAGATGCCATTTCACACATACAACTAAGATGCATAATGCAAAAGACACTGTCATTCCCCACTTCAGGTCTCCCATTTTTTCTTTCAAATGTTGGAAGGGATTTATTTAGGTAGGACCTAGGCAAACTGTAATGTCAACCAAAGGATGTTATTCATTTTTTAATTAGACGGGCAGGTGAAGTTAAGGCTTCAGCTATTTTATCATACCAATATATGCCAATGGTGATTGATTCAGTAATTGTGGGGTGATAAAAGAAACTCTTCTCTATATCTTCAAAGGTTTAAACATTTATTAACATCAGAGTCAGTTTTAAACTGAATATGTATATGCTCTTAGATCCAAATGTATAATGCCAAAATTTTGCCAGATTAAAGTATGAAGAATTATGAAGAATTTAAAACAGGGCAAGTAATTTAACCCCACATTTCAATCCTCTGCACTTTTCTGAAAATTTCAAAGTATTTGTCAGTGTATTTGTTTCATTTTTGTAACTTTTATTAAATAAAATTGGAACTGTGATAAAATTGGTTGATATTAGAGCCTAAACATTTCTTGTCTTTCAACAGCCAAACTTTTTAATCTTTTCTGAATTTGGGAGCAGGTTTTAAACATTTGCTATAAATCATATGCCATAAAGTTAAGAGGAGTTTTATCAAGATTGAATTAATATTCCTCATGAAATCTTAATTCTTTACATTTCCTAGCTTTCTGATTTTAATTGTGCAAATCTAATCTTATATGAAAGTAGCTGTGCATTAACTCACCGCCAAAACAGAAGATGCCTTTTTTTCCCCCTTGACATGACCATCACCATGCACACTTGCTAATTCACCTACCTCTCTAATTGCTTTTGGGCAACTCAGTGCCTTTTGTGCCTAAGTACTGCTAGACACTTGAAGCCTACTGTGGAATCACCATCTCCAAACCATGCTAGCTGTGAATGAAGCTCTGTACAGACACTGTTAATACCAATAAGAAAGCAAGCCTGACTGTGAAAATTGTCCTCAAGGGGATTTTCCGCTAATGAATCTAAACTCTGGTCTGTCTTCTCTAGATGACATTCTGAACTTAGGAAAAAACAACAAATAAATTGAAGGCCACAAATCTTTCTTTATGATTCAGCTTTTTTTTCGACTTACTCTCCTTCTTTTTTTTTTTTTTTTCCCCCCTGGTATGTGCGTGTGTTCAATATGACAGTATCTATGCTGATTTAAACTCCAGAGGATCCTTTCAGAAGGGAAGGCAAATAGTTTTTCAGGTCATCCTCATTGGTCATAGACGACTAGCTCAGAAGATTGCTCACTAGCTTATGAAATGGGACTTTGATTCCTTAATTCATCTAAGTGCTCTTGAAAAAATATTCCCAGCCTATTCGAAAAGAGCTTTTGTTGAACTTTCAGAGTAGTATTCAGTAGCACAGCAGATGTCTACAAGAAAAAAAAAATAAAATCTGCCTTTTTCTGGTTCAAGGCCTGGAAAGAGAAATATGTCACTCTCATCTTAAATTGGTTTGGAAATACTTGAGGTCTCTGCTTAGGCCAAGATGTATTTGATGCCCCCAAGACACGGTGGAGGCATGAGATCATGGAGGGCCCTGAGATCATCAGGCCCATTTCTTTGCCTTTTCTCTACCTAATTCTTACTCATGAATAAAGCAAATATGTGATGTGTTAAATTACTAATATAGTTACTAATCTGACTTTACAAAGGTTCAACAATATGAATGCTATGTGTCGTGTAACGGGAAGTTACAAAAATGGACCTATGAGACTTCCTGTGTGCAGGCAAGACAGATTTCTGGAATGGCTCTGCTTTGCATACAAGGATCACAGTGAGATACGGTTTTTAGGATAAATCTGAAGGCTAAATTTGAGATGGGGATGGATCATTCACATAGCAACACCACAGATCAGCTTAAATATTAACATAGGTACAAGGAACAAATAAATCTAACTGTAAATAGATAGTATTTGGGGAAGAGTTATTGCCAAGGTAAACTCCCCAAAGCACAGATGGCAAATAACCACTGGAAGGCCCCAACTAGCACGTTTCTCACTTATGGGAATAGCACTATTCCTACGGATAGAGAGACAGGTACAGGGTTAGCCCCTCCCTATTAACATATTTTTTTAAAGGACTAGTTCTTTCCGAACCTATAACAACAAATATATGGAAGTTGTATATAGGTAGACATCCTTGAACAGGAAAGGTTTGAAATCTCCACATTTCACATGAATAGTTCTGTAACAGACTGGTGTTTCAGTGTCACATATAGAGAGAAGTAAGTACACAACAGCAAAGAGATTTCTGCTCTCGAAGGCGCTGGAAAAGCACAGCTAGTTACACTCAGCAACTGACTGTATCATTATCAAGATTCAACAATTAAATACGACAACAGTAGGATAGAGCATTTGCATACGTTTCCTGATAGTGTATTTATTATACCCGTGCCTCTTATTTAAAACAATTACTTTCTATTCTCGTACTGTGTATTCCTAAAGTTAATATAGAACAAGGGAAGTAATTAAATGCCACATCAGAAAATCAGTTTACATTCTGAGGGAGAAATGTGATCTTATTCTCTAGTACTTTTCTGCCAAGAAAGTCCTCAAAGCTCTTTTGAACTCGGCCATCTACTTTTCATGAGCAGCACTTTGGGTTATCACAACAACTAGTTGATGAACTACAGCAGAATCACACAAAAGTTGAAATGTGAATGGACTGAGAAATTTGGGATGTGGGGCTTGACTACCTTAGCTCTAAATTGGCAAGAATATTTAGGATATGTACTGTAGAAATGTTTTAGTTTTTTTTTTAAGGACAACAGCCAATTTTGTGCCCTATTAAAATAATACTGGTAAAAAAGCCATCATAGAGAACTTTGCCCATAACACCATGCTAAGATGTTCAAACTTTGTCCTGTAGGATGTGCTGTGGTGGATACAAAGGAACTTACAGTGTATTTTGCTCTGCCCTGAATCACATCTTTTTATGTTGTTGGAAACTCTGGCCCCAGTCAGGACTTTATGAGACAGATGGGACATTTCAGCCCACTTTCAGCTGCACAGACATCATCCTTACCTTTGGCTTTGGTTTTCCCTCTACTTTCCCGCTAATGGGCATTTGACACTTGTATGGTGTTGCTCCCTGCCTCCAAGCTTCTGGCAGCCACCTCTGCTTTCCTCCTCTGCTGTGCCAGCTATTGTTAGCCACATATTTAGCACTGTCTTGCACATATGAGAAAGGTGGACCATTTGTTTACTGTCTTTCTGACATTATGGCTAAACTTTGAAACTAAGTATACACTTCTATTACATGGTTTTCACTTTTTTTTTTCCTTTTTATTAAAAATAAATCAACAGAAAATACAAATTGTTTGGAAGGTTGTGATGCCATTCTTTTCAAAGAATAGCAACCTTTTCATACAGCATCCATAGCTGTTGACTTCAAGTCAGCCCAGTTCCGCTGACTTCAGTGCAGTTACATCATCCTATGCAAACAGAAGACCTATCCCAGCATGGTTAAAAAGAACAGATATTTATCAGGGTATTTATCACCTTGCTTAGTCGAGTGACTGCTTTCTTCTTTTCCAGCCAAGTCCCTAAAAAAATCTTTTTTTAAAAAACAAAAGTAGTTTGAGGGACCTGGGTATCTGCCAACTAGAAACACTTCTATATTGCTACATAAAGATCCTGATTTTCTTAATTTAATCTCATTCTCTTTGGATTTAGGAAGATACCTTCTTCAACTGTTAGGGAAGAATAACTAATACATGAGTTGCATGGAACTGAGAAATGTTTATGTATAAAAGGAAAGTTTAAATTAAATAAAAAAAGTTCTGTTAGCTCATCTAAAAAGAGACGCCTTCCAAAATGAGGTGTAATATTAAAGTATGTCAAATTGATATCACCCTTTTTATCTCAATTGTATGACACTTTTGTTCTTCCTTCTTAAAACCTAGTCTTTCCAGAACTGCTTAAATAATGATGTTCCAATAAGCTATTATCAATAGGGACTGACCATTGTAGGAGATGCCAAGTAATGAAAAGCAGCCAAGTGGAGGAAAAAATACAGTGTGATCTCCTGTGACAATCCATTGCGAAGAACTAGCGAAGAAAAACAGCAAAGAAAAAAAAAATAGAATTATCTGCTTGTGGCATATGAGGAGCTGACAAGAAAAGAAGACCAGATTCGACTCAGATGAAAGTGCACCTCTCTCACATCAGGAAAGCAAAAATTTATTTAAAGGAAGATAAAACTACTATTGCAGATATGGAAATACATTAAAGTTATCCTGACTACTTAGTTCGATGGGACCGTTCATACCAATATGGGAGAGAGGAACCTGGTGCTAAGGCTCTGTTTTTGGACCACTGCATCATAACCATATGCTATACGTATACTACTGGATGGGCCAAGATCTCTTTTGAAATATAGGGCACGAAAAGAATCTACCAAAAGGGAAAGAAGTCTCATCTTCAGAGATGGTAACAGACCTACCACAGACATTTTGTTAAAATCCATTTCCTGGCTGCCACTGAGGTAGCTCAATTACGTATGAAATGTTTAATAAACAGAACAACCCTGTTTTCAAACATCGGTTATCAAAGCTTCTGATATTGTCAAGGTATTATATTTTATTTTTTTATCTCTTGTTTCTGTTTTAAAGAAAATGCTATTTACTGTTTAACACCCATAGCAAACTTTTGAATGCATTCATTAAAGGTTTCTTATCGATCCAAGTTGTCAGCAAGAAATTGAATCACAGACTTCCTTAGCTGACAAAAGAAATTGTAACTTTAGATTTACAAATTTCAGAGGTAAGGAGTCCCAGAATTTTAAAACATGATCATCTGAAAAAAATGTAATGACAATGGCTCCTTTATACTTTTTGACATTACACATTATTAAATGTTTCTGAAAGTTTCAGTATGATGTGATGATTTTACAAAGATCATAGAATCATAGAATCACAGAACTGTTTGGGTTGGAAGGGACCTTCAAAGGTCATCTAGTCCAACCCCCCTACCTTGGGGAGGGACATCTGTCACTATGTCAGGTTACTCAAAGCCCTGTCCAACCTGGCCTTGAACACTGCCAATGATGGGGCATCCATAACTTCTCTGGGCAACCTAGTCCAGTGCCTCACCACCCTATTGTAAAAAATTTCTTCCTTATGTCCAATCTAAACCTACCCTCTTGCTGTTTAACACCATTACCCCTTGTCCTATCGCAACAGTCCCTGCTAAAAAGTTTGTCCCCATCTTTCTTCTAAGCCCCCTTCAAGTATTGAAAGGCTGCAGTAAGGTCTCCACGGAGCCTTCTCTTCTCCAGGCTAAACAATCCCAACTCCCTCAGCCTTTCTTCACAGGAGAGGTGATCCATCCCTCTGATCGTTTTTATGGCCCTCCTCTGGACCTGCTCCAACAGGTCCATGTCCTTCTTGTACTGACGCCTCCAGAGCTGGACGCAGTATTCCAGGTGGGGTCTCACCAGAGCAGAGTAGAGGGGCAGAATCACCTCCCTCGACCTGCTGGACACCCTTCTTTTTTATGCAGCCCAGGATATGTCTGGCTTTCTGGGCTGCAAGCGCACATTGCTGGCTCATGTCCAGCTTTTTGTCCACCAATACCCCCAAGTCCTTCTCGGCAGGGCTGCTCTCAATGCATTCATCCCCCAGCCTGTATGGATACCAGGGCTTGCCCTGACCCAAGTGCAGGACCTTGCCCTTGGCCTTGTTAAACCTCATGAGGTTCACACAGGCCCACTTCATCCAGGTCCCTCTGGCTGGCACCACATCCCTCCG
>NW_008825619.1:2470542-2474966 GCF_000699105.1 Pygoscelis adeliae | reverse complement strand
AGGTGAGGCTGACAGGTCAGTAGTGCCCAGGGTCATCCTTTCTACCCCTTTGAAAAATAGGGGCAATGTTTCCCTTTTTCCAGTCACCAGGGACTTCACCTGACTGCCATGACTTTTCAAATATCATGGAGAGTGCCTTGGCAATTACATCAGCGAATTCCCTCAGGACTCTGGGATGCATCTCGTCAGGTCCCATAGACTTATGTATGTTCAGGTTCCTCAGGTGGTCACAAACCTGATCTTCTCTTACAGTGGGAGGGACTTTGCTCCCCCAGTCCCTGTCTTGAGGTCCATCTGCAAGGAAGAGAGGTGTTCCAGCCCTCTGACCATTTTTGTGGCCCTCCTCTGGACCCGCTCCAACAGGTCCCTGTCTTTCTTGTACTGGGGGCCCCAGAGCTGGATGCAGTACTCCAGGTGGGGTCTCATGAGAGCAGAGTAGAGGGGCAGAATCACCTCCCTCGACCTGCTGGCCACGCTTCTTTGGATGCAGCCCAGGGTACAATTGGCCTTCTGGGCTGCGAGCGCACATTGCTGGCTCATGGCCAGTTTTTCATCCAGCAAATTGAACAGATAAATTACATCTATTTGAATTGTAAACAAAGAAAAAAACGTATTCATTTATTACTTGCTTAATGTGTGCTCTGCTGTTTTGTGGTGCCAAAATCAACTGTACTCTGGATTAGAAACACTTTGATACCTTTCACACAGCCATATACTATTCACACAACTATATTTTTCACATTGCCAAAAATAGTATCTTCCATGACTTTGCTAGAAATGCTGAGACATCCTGAGGTACTAATTTACTTTAAACGTCTGGCATTAAGTTATCTTTGGCTTTGCAGGAAGACAAAATTCATATTGCTTTTCTGGGCCAGGCCATTCTTTAAAGCACATTTACATTTGTATTATTTCTTGTTTGCCTGCTTGGTTTTCAAATTCTAGTCTGATTCAGAAATAGAAGTAAAATCAATTTCTAACCCACAAATATCTCATCCACTGAAATATAAGAGCCTAAAGAGCCTAAATCCTTTATCCTCATAACACAGAAACGGCAGCAATACTTTAAAACCATGTAAACTGAAGCATCTAAGGGCCAAGTTAATCACACATAATTTTAGGCAAACTAAGTGTGACATTACAGATGAGTCCATCTAGTAGTTTGCTAAAAGGGTGCTTGCTGAAAAAGAATGATGCTTCTCCTCTTTCTCCTCCTTTCTGCTTTCCCTGGAAGCTGGTTAGGAAAAAGGAGGTAAGGGAGGGAATGGTGCTCTGCCTCCCCTCTTGTGGTAGCAGCAAGCTGCAAGATCCACTGAAGCTGTGGAATAGAACTTCATGCTGGTCTAAGGTAGGGATTTGATTACCCTGGAGTCTCTCCTTCATCATCTCAAGCAAGCAACTCAGCCTTTAGGGGTCAGGTGTTCCTTTGGATATTGAGCTTACTACCGTAACATAAAACCTGTTGGGTGTTCTCAGGGTTACTACAATGTGCTCTTCATGAGGAAATGTTATAAAGCAACTTCCATGGGTGGACAGGGAGAGGGAATGATTTAAAAAGAGAAGTGTGTATAAAAAATACAAGAACTAAGCCAAAAGAAAGAGAAAACAAAAAGAAAGCATTCAAAATAGTAAAAAATACCCTGAGTACACTAAACGAAATATGCACCCCGCCCCCCCCAAACAGTAACATTAAAAAATAACAGGTAAGAAAGCATAATAAAGATTCAATATCAGTTTTTCTTAAACAGCACCCTAAATTGAAACATAAATGCCTTGTTTTACAATCAAGTAGTGAGGGAAAAAGCTGGAGAAGAGAAAAGTTATCACTTTACCAGCCTGCCTTTCAGTAATCACAGCATCATTACTCTAGTGCTTTCCCTAACCTTAAAAATGTCATTATTTATCTCCTTATTATATTTCATTATTATACAGAAAGTGATTAAAAACTTTCTGTAATGCAAAATACACAACTGGTTTCTAGAAGAATAATGATCTTTGGTAGTGTTACCAGCCTGCCTATTATATAGTGTAGTTGTTTTAGCAGTCAGATGTACAATTGAAAAAAAAACAGCCATAGTCAATAAAAAGGCAGTTCTACCAACCTCATCAATAAAAGCTTATTACGACCTGGAATTTGAGCCTTGTGATTCAGCAGTTTGAAATTTCTGCATGGCAATTCTCTAATAGGAACCAGCCTGCTGTTGAACAATAGTTTACAATACAGAATTGATATTGTCATAAGCTTTATTGTATGATTATTGTTTTCATTGAGAATTAGTTCCCCTATTTTTTAACAGTATGGTCTCAAAATAATTAACATACATTTCAAAAGAAGCATGAAAAAGTTTCATGTCTCTCTCCAAGAAACAGCAGCAATGATTTTAAAAGAACCTCTAGGATTCTCAGTATCATCACTGAAACTGAAATGCACATGGTCAGTTTTGGTTTTTTTCTACAGCTAAGTTGAGATGCAGCCAGCTATGAATAAATGGTAAAAGGCTGGAAGACTTTTCCTGAATCATCACAGAAACTGTTCATATCATTATAGTTCATATGTTGGTGAAGGCATTTAACTATCCTTAAAAAATACCACTTAATCCCCAAGACCAGAAGAAAACCTGAGTTCCTGAGTCCAGGTGCACATTCTAACCATTTCCCACCTTCAACATGGATCAAGACCTGGAAGGATAAATGACTTGCTTTCCCACCTTCCCCGTTCCCATACCAGCTGAATTGAAGGCCTAATGCTTTACTATAGATCTAGAGCTGGATTAGTGGGTGACTGGCAGCAAAGCTATAACTCAGTAGGTAAATCTGAACTTCACCTTTGTGCCTCAGTTTTTCTTCTGGGAAACAGATTAATGAGAACCCCCTATCTTACAAAGATTTCGTGAAAATGCTTATTTGTGAATCTGTTATATACTCTAGCGAAGTAATACCACAGAAAAGATGAGAGATGTCAAAGAAATCTGTCTTCAAAACAGAACTTCAATAGTGTGTGTTAAATAAAACATGAGAATTCATATTTAACAATGATGAATACAGCTACTGTTGAGTAGCTGCTCATTAAGAAGGCACTCTGTGATGAGGAGACAGGGTTCCAATGGGAAAAGAAATGGCATGTAAACATATGCTTAAAAACTGTACCATAAGACGCAAGCATAGGAAGATTGATTTTTCTTATCTTTGAGTATTTGACTTCATAGCCTTACAATATTCACTCGTGCCTTCTGCATGTTTGTATGAATGCATAATTATTCACGGACTGTATCAGTTATATTAAGGTACTGGCTAATCCACTACAAAACCATCTGAAGGTACAAGGAAGGGAGGTGGGTGGGAAGGTTTAAACGCCCAGATTAAAAATCCTTAATATCTTTAGTTTCTCTGCTCCTTTGTTTCACGTTTAGGCTTCTTTCATAGAGATGTAACTTCTGCCAGCAACATCCTTCACCTACTAGCTCAGTTGCATCCTTTATCAAAACCATGAGTACAAGCTTTATAAATACCTACACAGATATTGCTTTCAGTGTCCAAGTGTTGAAGAAAAAGGATGGCAAAATCATGTTCATAAGTCAGTGCTGAAGGTTTCAGGTTCACAACAGGGACACTTTCACCAACACGAGCAAAGGGAGCTGTAAATCATGTCTCTCTCTGCCATCCTGATCCGTTGCTCTGGGTGACTGACTTACTAAATTCCTGTAGAGTTTCTCTGGGACAGAGCAAATGCAATTCCCCTTAACAGCTTCACAGTATCTGTGCTAAAAACGTTGCTATGCAGAGGCACTCCACCAGCAAAATCTTTAGCGGTTTCCTTTAAACTGCTTTCCCAGTCTGTATTTTGGAGATTATCTACAATTTGGATAAAGTTAGCCCCATTCAGTTTCCTCATTGCAACCTTCATCCAAGTACACATAGAAATCACTGTATTCCTGCAGGCCAGTTTTGGCTTAAATCTTTACTGTGTTCTTAATCCCACTGACAATGACTTTCCCCACCCACCTTAAGCAAGGAGCAAAATCCAGCCATGCCATTTATATGTGAAATTAAACTTTAGGGGCAAAGGTTAGACAAAAGTTTGGTAGTGCATTTCATTACAAAACTTCCTATCCTCATTGCTTGGAGAGTCGTTGGGATTCTCTTATCCCTCGCTTATCTAAAACCAGCATTGAGCTTTCTCCTACTAATGGAAATTAGATTGTCTCAAGAGCAATGCTAATTTGTTCACTGATTAGAGCATTTTGATCACAATGTTAGATGTAATTTCACTGTTTTTGTGTTAGACCCAATTTTCAGAGGTTCATAGATAATAGAAAGCCTTTAAAATTTTGAAAGTTATACGATTACATTTTTGTAAAGTAAAATGCACAGTGCACTAACATCTCTTGTGCTGACAATTTAACTCCTGCAATATCAGGTGCAAA
>NW_008825619.1:2443690-2470415 GCF_000699105.1 Pygoscelis adeliae | reverse complement strand
AAATTTTGAACAACACAGCACTACTACCACAAGCTGCATTACACTGAAGTTTTCCATCATGGAGTGTGCGTTACTAAGACATTATTTAAACTTGACTGATTAAAAAATGCTATAGGAATGGCTGCTTAAGATGTGCTTTGTAACCTTGTAAATAATGTTTTGAGAAGGAGCTTTGCTGTGTACAAAGATGTAATACAGAAAAAAGAAACTGTACTTAAAGAGGATTAGGTAGCTCAGGAGGCTTATCATAGTGGAAGTGGGAGTCTTTCATCACTTAGTCACCTCTTAAATTCAGTCCTGTTCAGTAGCGACTGAAAGTCATTGCTGCTTAGTGCCATATGAAATGAGTTTGGGTTTTAGCCCAGACCATAACTGGAAAGCATCCACATCATAAAAGGCAGAACGACAAATGTCTTTAATCTGCACCCTTATTGACAATTCTCCCACATCTGACCTAAAGAGTGAATGTGCTTCAAGAGCTTAACTACTGTCTTAGCTGAAGAAATAGTCTCTTAATGTTAGGGTAAGCACAGGGTGGCAGAACAGGGTGGGAAAATGCTGTTCTCATCACAGAGTACCTTTATCGGCTGAATACCTTCTTCCTCAGAGATGCTGGCTGAACATCTTTCATGATAACAAAAATGGCTTAAAAATAAACTTTCTAGACTTGAGACGTATACCAGTATAAATTCAGGAAAGCAAGGTCAAGGAATGCACCATTTGCATCAGGCATCACTCTCCAGATTTTTAGTTCCATCTTTAGGTTTTCAGGCTCATCTAAGTTTATGTCACATTCATAATAGCTGGATAAAACTATCTGAGCCCGATTATCCGCCACTTCTGATAATGTGGCATCATTCTGCTTTGCTTATCTTTTAAATCAACTTTGCACTGTTACAAATGACTACATCAGGTGAAAAGCAAGGATAAATTAGGCTTATCTCTGCATACAAGATTTTTTTCTGAAAAAAAAAATTAAGAATAGCTCACTCATTTTTTACTCAAAGCAATAGGAATTTAGGGTTTTTTTCCTTTCATATTATTAATGTTTATTTTGATTTTTAGCATAATTCAGAATTCTCAGGAGATTTGTGGTACATTTTTAGATTGATCCTAATAGAGTAGGATTCTAAATAGAGGTTGAAAGCATACATACACTGTAAAGTAGAAAAAAGATGTAAGAATTCACAATAACAGCCGCTAACAATTATATGTAAAAGAAGAGACACAGATTTCAGATGAAACTTACCAATACTATGCTGTTTCCTACAAGGAGAATAGTGACTGCTTAATATAGGAAAGAACATTAAAAAAACCCAAAACATCTAGGAATACAATTTCAGGGCAGAATAACTTAAAATAAATATTAAGATTATATTTTAATTACTTTGTAATTAAAAATAATAAGTCAAGTTTAAGAACTTATAGGCTTGTAAGTTTAAAATAATAATTTTAAAATGAGAAAGAAAATGATTTTACTAAGAAACTGAAGACAGATCACATGCTATTATGAAGGCATATAAAAACTGAGAAATTGGGGGAATTTAACATGCTTCAGAACCTCAAGAATTCTTTGGCCGTAACATTGAGAGCCTTCTTTTTGTTTTGTGAATGCTTTAGACTATGATACCTTCATCAGAGCAAGAATTGTACTAAAAGTCTGGAGGGCATAGTTCAGTTTTCTGTCTCCTAAATATTTTACAGTTTTCCAAAAGTAGCTTTCATATTGTTTTTGAAAACATTTTTTCATCTATTACTAAAGCAGTGGTACATCTCTTACTAAAACAGAGAAAAAAGCCATAGGGGTTAATAAAAATGGTTTACATTAAATTGGAATGGTTTCCACTTAGACCCTTGATTCGCATCACTCCAGAGTTGAACAGAAGTTAAAAGTAGATGACACGATCACTCCACATACATTGCGTATTATCTATTTAACCATGCACACATTCATCAGATAAAAGGCATATAAGCATTTAGTTTTTATCATCTCACATTTAGGCACTGTAGGAATTAAGAGCCACAGCATAATCCTGCACATATGCATTGATATAATCTCTTTTACAACACTGGGAAATCTAATTACGGAACAAGTAAACTAGGTGTTTCCACAAAGGTCTGGAGTTGACTTGGTGGAGCTTTTGCTCTTCCCTTCCTCTTTGAAAGCGCTGTGTGAAAGATACACATTTAGAGATAATTCTTAATCATGATAACAGCTGAATCAAAGAAAAACAGTGTGAAAAGTGGTCTGATTTTCAGTTAGTCCTACTAGATTGTAACCTAGCTGGCCTTTCTCAATGAACTATACTTCTGCCTTGCTGTATTTCATTATAGGCCACATATTGCCCCACAGAGTTGTGTAGCAGAGTATCACAAATGCTTTTACAAGTCATAAATGTTCCTCAGGTAAGTCTCAATTTATTCAGATATCCAAGGTTTTAATTACATAAGTACTTTCAGTTAAAAAAAGTTAGGCACTGCATTTCCTTCTAAGGAAAACCTATTTAAGATATCATTAGCATCCTCAAAATTTGTCATCACTGTAGTAACACAGAATCACAGAACTCCTTGGGTTGGAAGAGATCTTCAAAAATCATTCAACCGCCCTGCCATGGGCAGGGACATCTTTCACCAGGCTGCTCAATGCCCCGTCCAACCTGACCTTGAACACTTCCAGGGATGGGGCATCCACTACGTCTCTGGGCAACCTGGTCCAGTGTCTCACCACCCTCATTGGAAAAAATTTCTTCCTTATATCTAGTCTAAATCTACCTTCTTTCAGTTTAAAACCATTCCCACTTGTCCTGTCACTACGGGCCCTGCTAACAAGTCTCCATCTTTCTTATAAGCCCCCTTTATATATTGAAAGGCTGCAGTAAGGTCTCCCCGGAGCCTTCTCTTCTCCAGGCTAAACAACCCCAACTCTCTCAACCTTTCTTCAAAGGAGAAGTGTTTCACTCCTCTGATCATTTTTGTGGCCCTCCTTTGGACCTGCTCTAACAGGTCCATGTCTTCCTTGTGCTGAGGACCCCAGAGCTGGATGCAGTACCCAGGTGGGGTCTCACAAGAGAGAAGCAGAGGAGGAGAGTATCATGAAAGTATCTTGCTTCTGTTTGCTTCAGTGATGAGTTCCTTGGTTCCTCTAGGCTGACTTTTAGAGGTAATGTCTGATTTTGTTTCAAAATATGAATTGACTTTAGTGAATAGCTTTTTTCTTTTCTTCAGCATCTGACAGGCTCACAGAATGGTTGAGGTTGGAAGGGACCTCTGTAAGTCATCTTGTCCAATCCCCCCTGCTCAAGCAGGGCCACTTGGAGCCCAGGACCCTGTCCAGATGGCTTCTGAATATCTCCAAGAAGGGATACTCCACCACCTCTCAGGAAAACCTGTGCCACTGCTTGGTCACCCTCAGAGTAAAAAAGTTTTTCCTGGTGTTCAGAGGGAACCTCCTGTGTTTCAGTTTGTGCCCATTGCCTCTTGTCACTGGGCATCAATGAGAAGAGCCTGGCCCCATCCTCTTTGCACCCTCCCTTCAGATATTTACATACATTAATAAGATCCTCCCTCAGCCTTCTCTTCTCCAGGCTGAACAGAGCTCTAGTCCCAGTTCTCTCAGCCTTTCCTCATAGGAGAGATGCTCCAGTCCCTTAATCATCTTCTTGACCCTTTGCTGGACACTGTCCAGTAGCTCCATATCCCTCTTGTACTGGGGAGATACAGAGTTACTCTCTTCACATATAACACTACCAAACCTTTTAAGATATTTCAAACACAAGTTACATGTAAGATGCATTGGGATTTATTTCCATTCCTTTTCTTCTAATTAACATCAGATGATGGTAATATTTTCTTGGCATAACTTGATAGGTCAAAAGATAATGGCACAGAGGCAGTTAAGTTTTTTTCAACTTGCAGGGCATTCACATAATAAAGATATTCAGACAAGGCCCCCACTCTGCAGTTACCTAGCTTCTGCCAGACTACAATTTCTGAGACTTTTTTACACTTAAGCCATTCAGTTGTGATTGCTCCACAAAGGATTAAGAACTGATATGTACTTTTGCTACTGTTAACAGAACAATAAACAGCCATTTGCAAAAGTGGTGTTGAATTAGTTTGTCTTCACACAGCTTGCAGGCAAGTCTACAGGGGGCTCCAAAACTCTTTGCAGTGATCTGTTTTGGATTAAATTAGTGTAATGCAATTTACAGCAAAAACAATTTCTGAACATATCAATTTCTCTTCCTATACTCAATCGGGAATGACGGAATGAAAGAAGAGAAGAAGGGAGGAGGGAAGAAAAGGATAATATTGCATTCATTCATTCATCATTTCTTTTTCCATTTTTAGACTGTAAGATTATTTCATCTGCTCTCATATGAATTATAATTAATAGCATTAATAAGGTGCTTAGCCTACACTGAAAGAAAATTAATGTTATTAGCCAGAGAATAACTCTCTAAGGCATGTCACATGCAGTGACATTATAACTGTGAATGCTTTAAACATTGAATTCTGTTATACACACATCAGTATGCAAAAGCAGTAGACACACATGGTCCCAAAGCTTATCCAGAGATTTTGTATTTCATATTTTTGACAAGAACTGTTGTCATTCTCTTCAGTATTCGTTTAACAAGTCACAAACATGAAATATTCAAAGGAGTATTTTATTCATGTGTCTTATAGGTTTTTCTCCTTCTAGCATGGAGATTGCCTTATAATTGAATTATTGTCCAATTAGGTAATTGATTCTCAATAAATAAACAAATGATAATGGAGACTTGTCTTCTATTTAGAATTCTCAGTCTGAGTGGACTTCTCTGTCTTACTAGAAAGGCTGTTGCTTTTTCTCTTGCAAATGGCAGCTAAAGTCTTCTTTCTGATTCCAGCTGATCTCTCAAATCAGGAACAATATTTCATTTGCATTTCATGGTCCAATCTTGATACAATTTTTTCATCACCGGTACCTGACAGTCCGAACTTCTAACTTCTCTCCTACTCTTTTTTTTTTTTTTCATCCACAAGGGTTTTCCACAATATTTCCCACTCAGCAGATAACACGTTGTAAGTTTCTTTTAAAATTGAGTTGAAGTTGGTGTTTCTTTTCCTACCAGATGCCAAATATTTCTGATGTTGTACTATAATGCAGTTTTCCATACACTCATTTTTAATTCCTATGCGTGTGTTGTCTTTAATTAGAAGCTTTTACAGCATGTTGTTATATCTGGGCTATTTTGTTCTTATTGCCCTTGCAAGTTACATTCATCTATGCATAAATACTAATTTCTGTCTAGTGAATGATAAAACCTCCCTTTGTGGAAAGCTTATAGTTTTCACTTTTTCAGCTTTTCCAGACAATTTTGTTTGACTTTTCTACTGTAACATCTTCAGAGGCACTCCAAGAAAATACTGGTTACTGACATCAGCAGTACAGTGAATAAATCTACTTTGTCTGACACAGTTGATGCATTAAGACTGGAATTTTCAGTGGAAGTTAATGGAAATAAGTACTCCCTTCAATTGAAAAAAAAAAAAAAAGAAAAAAAGCTATATTATTCCTCCAGACTCCTTTGGAAATGTCAGCCATAACTTTTTTTCATCATTCTAATAATGGAGGAGAAAGTAACAGAGGAACTAAACACGTTTTCTACCTCCTGGAGCAAATACGCAATCTGTCAACAGAGGAGTCTTACATGACATGAGCAAAACCAAGTAACCAGACCCCCAACCGAAACAAAACTTGATGCTTGTATACTAGTTTATGACAGATGAGGATCTGTTTCCTGATTGATTAAGCTAGCTCCACTGCCCCTGATGCTCCTGCAATGGATTGTAAAGGACAATACATGAAGAAACTCGTGTATCTCCTCTCTGAGTTTGTTCAAAATTCCTATGTTATCACCACTAAATTTGTATCTTTGATTTATCCCAAGCTTTTTTAATAATATGCTTCTGTCCTACAGTTTGGTTTGTTTGACACATCTCCTAAGAGCCTGTGGTCATTCTGGAAAAGAGCAGTGGTTTTCAATCTGTTACCACCTCTGCATCATTAAATAGCCTGAAACAGCAGCACGTCAGCTGCCTTGGTTTCCAACTTGCTGTTTAAACCCCAGAGCCACGCTCCTGAAGGAGGCAGCAAAATGTAATGGCAGCAGCAAATGACCAATTAGGTTGGGATAAGCTAAATATCATGGAACAGAAAAAGAAATAGTCAAATCAAACACAGATGGTAAGACCAGCTAATGCTCGGTAGCTTACTACAATGCAGATGCAAACAGAAATGACAACACATGCATACTTTTATCTAATGAAGGCACTTCATTGACCAAATGCTGGTGGCCACTGAAGGAAGTGATAAAGATTCAGGGTGTAATACAACTGGAATGAAAGCCACTCTCTCTTTACAAAACCTGATTTAAAAAAGAGGTTTTTTCTGTTATCTTCCACATTGAAAACCTTTCATACTAAGTGTATCACAGTTTCCCACAAGGGTTTTCCCCATTTTTGCAAATACTGCACTAAATATATTATAAATCACTAAATGTACTGTGCTGCTGTTTGTCCCCTACCTTCTGCAACTAGACCTCTTGATGCAAAATACGCAAAAAAATATACATGATGCTTAACTACACATGCCTGCATAGTTTAAAAATATGTATGCACCAAAGCTGAATATCTGTTTACAGCAACTTAATAAGGAAGCAACATTTTCTTGAAGAAAGCCACTTTGCACTGGGCTGTACTGAGAACAGAATCGACTTGGGGTATGTAATGTGAGCTCATCTTTAGCTCCTAATACTGCTGTTCTCCAATATGATTATTTTAAGATCTGAACTGTTAGTTGTTTTCACAGGTGATTACATCTGGAATCAGAGATTCATTCCAATACATCTAGAGATAAGGAAAGCCTGTTGAAAGATGCAACTGCTTTCTAGCCTCAGAGAGAATGGAAGGCTTTGAAGGGCAAATTGTTTGGTTTTGACTATTCTTCATGAACAGAAGTGGACCTCACCTGAGTGACTTCACTAATTCAGAGAACTCACTAAAATAATTAGCAAATTACTTTTGCTAACAGTGCATATTGTAGTCATTTTATTTATTATATCAATATCATGTGGTCACTTTTCGAGTTAGTATATCGTTTTATGAGGACAACCTGCAGAGGCCAGATGGCACCCAGAAGCTCATGGGGTTGGATTCAACTACTCTGCTTCAAATGTCCACAGTTAAGGTGTCCATATCTCTGCTAAGTCCATACTGTATGGACTACCTTCATAGTCAAAGAGAACAGGCTTTTATAGGACACAATAAATTTGGTCATAAAGTAGATATTACAAGAGATCAGATTACTGTGCCTTTCTTTCCCCTAAGTATAAAGGACAAGTATGTCGGATATACTGTAGACATACAAATTACAGAAGTCTGCATTTGGTGGACATGAATGCAAGTCTTCCATGAATTCCCTCCATTGACGTTAGAAGCACATGTAACATACCTACACTCCAGTCCATTTCCTCCACTGCATCCCCATATAAACCATGCTTGCTTTTTCCTCTGAAACTTTCTGAAGCATATAGAGCAGTGTGGACATGAAGGTAAGACAGGACAAGAAGAAATGGTGCATCAGTATTCCTGGAAAAAAAACAAAACAAGACAAACCCACAAACCCTTAGTATATTTTAGAACAAAATTTCTACAAAGAAATCTGTTTACAGTAGAGCTCAACAAGTCTTCCATGAATTCCCTCCATTGACGTTAGAAGCACATGTAACATACCTACACTCCAGTCCATTTCCTCCACTGCATCCCCATATAAACCATGCTTGCTTTTTCCTCTGAAACTTTCTGAAGCATATAGAGCAGTGTGGACATGAAGGTAAGACAGGACAAGAAGAAATGGTGCATCAGTATTCCTGGAAAAAAAACAAAACAAGACAAACCCACAAACCCTTAGTATATTTTAGAACAAAATTTCTACAAAGAAATCTGTTTACAGTAGAGCTCAAAAAAACCTCCAAAAAACAACCTCACCAAAAAAGAGGAAAAAGAATACTATAACTGATTACAGGGTAATCTGGAGCACACACACACAAAGTAAAAATGCAATTCTTAACTGTATACTGAATTGAAAGCAAAAATAAACTACAAAATCTAACTAATTACTGTTTGCTATATATATTGAAGGAGGATGTGTTCAAAGCCAGGAACCTAGAAATTTCTGGCTACAAGCACCTCTCTTCATTTTACGAGTATGTATTTAAAAGCCTGAATAAAACCGCTGTTCAAAAACATACTTTCAGAACTGCATATATATGTGAAACACAGTTGCCTTCCTCACAAGGTCATATGGAAGCTGATCAACTAGACTATGAGGACCAGGGTCAAACATACTGTAATATCACTGACTATGTCAAACCAAGTCTACTAGTAGTTTTCCTCCTTCTTTATCCTGGACTAAGGTATATGACCAAATCTTCTCCTGCCATTTAATGCTCTGTGTGTGTATGCATGTGATCAGTACACAGCTCTACAAGTATGTTGTACCAAAGAATAAGTAATCTCAAAGTACATACTAATATAAAGAAATATTTTTCCTTGCACAGTAATGAACAGTCTCCATTGTCTTCAGTCTATTTCCTGAACTGATACAAAAGAAAGAGTGCAATAAATAGACTCTTTGTAAATTTTGCTGTTCATGCGATCAGTCAACACAATATTATGATCAGTTCCAGCAGGCTGTAAAAGCACAGTTCAAGTAAGAACTTTTTCTTATGCATTATTTATAGAACTTTACTTAATATTGTGCAGTACTAGCCAAATTTACTGCTATATGCTCTAACAGCATTTGTAGTACATTACGCATATTGTAAACATCAGTTGAATCACAAAAGCACTACCCAGAAAACTTGTCTGGATCTCACCTTAAAGCACACAGATAATTACAGAGCACTTCTGGCTTTATTTACCATATTTTCCCTCGCCAATCTGTGGTGGATAATACCTGTGATTCATGTCAACATCAAAGGGAGACTATATATTTCCTCATGCAGCTGATTCACCCACCCTTTAAAGGTGGATGCACATACTAACTGTTTCTTTAAAATGAAAAAAAATTTCTAACCTTTAGAACCTGAAAACAAAGTCTCTTAAAAAACTGATTAATATTATATCAATACTTTACTCTTAATGAAAAATAACTAGGTTTAATCTAGTATATTTATGATCCATTTTTCCTCTCTCCTTGGTTGGATCTGTTTTTGCACAAGTCGCATGGTTAAAGCTTTTTTTTTTACTGGCATAGGCAGCAGTACATAAACAAAAAATGGGAAAAATTTATCCAGATTACTCACTTGATAAGTGTGTTTCTGACTGGGACTTTTTCTTCCTAAAAAGTTTCTTTTTTAAAAAAATGACAGAATAAATAGAACATTTTTCATGCGGAAAATGGAAACAAAATTATTTGAATTCCCTTCAAATATTTGTGCATGCATCCTGTATTATCTTAGTATTATAAAGTACAGATTAAAAAAAAATAAAGAAAAGACAATATTTTTCATAAAAGATACACTTTTCGTGAAGTTGTGTTTGTTGCTATTTGAGAGGTCATATACGGGAGAACCTTTCATTACTGTAGCAACAAATAACACGAGACTTCTGAATCAATTAAAAAGACTGAAAATATCAGCACTTCAAGAAAAAAAAAGTATACTTTTAAGTTTAATATTTCATATGTATATTAATGTAACACTGACCTTTCATTAAAGAACATTTCTGCAAGGCAGCCGATTTTTGTTTTACAACCTGCATTTTTTACTGCATGGGATTATCTTTGACTTTTTCCTTAAACACAGTTCACTGAATTGAGAGTAATATACAAATTCTAGGGTAAACCACCACAAAAATCTACTTTATACTTATAACGGTGCAGGCACAATTTACTTTTCATGCAAACTGCCTTGTTCTAATGTCACAGAGATAGCGCATACTTCTAAATGTATATCTGTATTGCTAGAAGTGAGTATCAAAAGCCTCCACTTTAAATGTTATTTTCAAGAGATAATAACACAGGTCTGGGTTTTTGTTTTTAAATTGAACTGACACAAAGATCTAACTTTCATGAAGAGTCATCGAATCAATGATTGATATGGAAGGGCACTACATCATTCTCTTCTTTGCAACTCAGATTGACAGGTTCTGATTGACAGCTCACCGTCAGGTGGAGAAGTGTCTCACCTATTAATATCCTATAAAAGATCACAGGCAGCTATTTATCCCCTGCCAAAACTCTTTGAGGAGAATCGTAACTGATTACTTTTACCGTGACCTTGAAAATGGAATGACAATATCAGCTAGTAGGCAGGAGAGAAATTTGACAATAACAGCTTAACTCCTGAACCACTTCAGTAAACAGCTCCTTCAAAAACGTATTGCCACTATCTTTTACACAGTTCAAACACAGGGAACTTCAGTTTCAAAAGATCTGAGCTTCACTTATCAAATACAGTAAACATTTTTATCCTAACATGAATCACAGAGTCTCTTCAATTTACTGAGTAGCCAGAGAGATTACACATATCTGACATAAGACATCCTTTAATGTGTGCTTAACTGATCTTGAAAACATCTAAAAGCATCACGCTGCTGGTGACTCCTCTGCATATTGCATAGTACTAGATTCTTCTTTTTTAGTGCGAGGAACCTTTACGTTACTCAAGGATTCAGTTCAGGCTTGAGCTGTAAAACACAGCTTTAAAGTGGGTGAGAGTGCAAGTTACAACTAATCTGACTCTGTGCTTCACACATGGATCTTTTCTCTTTTTTCCTGCAATTTTGCTCTAAATACTTGCTGCATTGAAAACTCCTTGGGTACTTTTGTTTGCTTTTGTGTGCATTGATGTTAATCTGAGACCGCTGCAGCAGAGCAACAGGTGGGGCTCTGAATTTGTTGGCCTGTGGTTGTCAAATCAAACTGAGATTTCCGTTTACATGACTCTGTACTGGAAACGAAATGGGAACATGACATGACAGGGCTCCATTTTACTTTTTCACAATACATTCTAAATTAACCTTTAATATGATGGACAGTACAATTTTTCTGAACAACTTTTTTTTTGCTAGGTGTGAAATTATCTTCACATTCTGCCATAAAGTCCATATTTTTAACCCGTTAGACCACTACACCCCCCATACCAGTGGAGGTACTATGATTCACAGCAGCTGACTATGAAAGCAAATAAACTTGGCTTTGCCTGAGCTGGGCAAACACTGTGCTGTGTTAAAATTAGGTTAACAATTATTTCTGTAATCCCCAAAGTCTTATAAATTACAGCTAATTCACCCATAAGACTGAAATAGCCTGCGAAGAACTATTTTAAATAGATATAGGGGTAAAATATATTACCTCTTATAAGAATAAGTACACATGATTTAATAAGACTTACTCAATGAGAATATGTCATTTTCACATAGCCACAGTACACCAGAGTCACAGCTAAGACGAAAGAAAACAAAAATGTTCCAGTATATAATCTGAAGATACTTTTTCAGCACAAATGTGGAACAGTGTGTCGATGCAGGCAGATGCAAACCTAACTTTTCCTTTCCTGTAACTCTCCTTTTACTAAAAACATTCTCCTAAAACATTCAGTATCCCCCCAGGGGATAAATTCATTCAATGCTTATTCCCCACGGCTCCCTCCTCTACTTCCCGATTAGATCACCAATTAGACAGTGCTCTTTGTGACTGGATTGGCTGAATGCACTTCATTAAGCCCTGTTCCTGCAGAAGAAAAAGGTGTACCTTGGCTTAGTTGTATCAAAGCAGGACTTTGTCCTACTACCCAGATTTCGTTTTGCTCTGGCCGCTAACAGTGCTAAAATCCTTGTTAGCATGCATGAATTCGTGAGTGAATATTTCTGTACCACTCTCTTAAAAGACGCACCTTAAAACACAAATCTCATATTTTCAAAATTTTTCAAAATCAGAAAAGAGAGCTCCAGACCATGTGGGGGTAACTTACCAAAAAAAGAAAAGGTGTTGAAAATGGAATGAGAAAGGGGCAAAACCAAAGTAAAAATATGGAAAATCTGTCTCTTTCTAGAAGATATTAAAAGTAGGACGTGTTACTAATATATCTGTATTTTTGAAATGATTCTTCCATGCAAATAGCCAAGATACTTTTGACATCCCTAATTTCATGCCTATTTCTTCCCTTAAACGCTTAAGGTACACAACTCATAAATGTTTTTATTTCCTTTGTACAAAACCTTTTTTCTTCCCTTCAGAAAGTACATTCTTGTAAGCATGGGGGAAAAAAAGAAATTTCTCACCTACTACAAATTATTAAATTTACATTACTAAATCCCTCTCCCCCACAAAACTTTGGAGCCCAGTATACCGATATATTGCTTTTTAGAAGTGTTCCATTTAAAATGCAGTCTGTCACTCATTGCAGAACTAGTTAGGCCCTTAATCATCTTAAATTACTTAAATGACTAAAATCTTCCATTTTCAGATGGCCCTACAGTATATGAATAAATGTTTTAGCTCTTCTGTTCAAAAGGAACAAGCAGAGGGCTGAGAAAAAGGGATGAAGATCCAGTAGAGTTGTTATGATTTATAATTTACTACCCTTTCTTAATATATGTGCACATATACATCACGTATACAAAGATACACAAACTCCTCTCTATAATTTGTATTTTGCTGTAAACTGTAAGGAATCTTCTTGTAAGATTCATAAAAACACTTGATTTCAGAACTCTAACTCCAGTACAACATGCCAACTGCCTGATCTTAAGACCTAGTGATATATGGAAAACCTCTAAATCACAGCCTGCTAGATTACATGAAAGTAAATTTGAATGTGTGTTGTAACAGTGTTTTAAGGACTGAAGTAGAATAGATAAAAAGAAAATAAAAAATGTATTAACTGACATTACAAAATTTTGAATATTATAGCTATGCAATCTATGACTGAAAAAATAAATCTGCATTAAAATTGTTCAACATCATCTTCATGATAGCTTTTGAATATAACCATGTTTGTATGCAAATACTGTTTCCCAGAAGTTAGATTTCATTAGGATTTTTTTTTTAAATATTATTATTGTGATCAGCTATCCAAAATTGTCAGAGAGGTATTCTGTATCATAGAGTGGTACTTTTGTCTTGTTAATTTCTGATACGTTAAAAAAAGGTCTCTGGCATTTTCCAAATTTGGATTGTCTGTGCAGCTGGTCATTAAAGGACATGCTGAAGACACGAGTGACAACCACATTGAACTTAACATGAAATAATTAGCATCCATTTGACTTTCAAATATACTGTAATGTCTAGAGAGTGTTCTGATAGGTTTACACTATGTACACACAGTTGCTCTTGGGAAAAAGTAATTACAATTAATGTACACTGAGCTGACCTGCCCACTTACAATTAGGGTAAGCAACTAAACTAGTATGTGTTTTCACACACTGGATCTGACACTTGTATATTGTGTATATTCTTCTCCAGTGCCATTTCTGAGCATTGAATATTGTATTTGCTCTCTTTCAATCTACCTAGGAACAAATGAAAACAGTAATACACATATCCTAGACTAAGGAAGAACAAATACAATATCAGTTCTCCAAAAAACAGACCAAAGTAAGTATAACAGCACATAGCTATATGCTGTGAAGAAATTATAAGAAGACTTGACAAATACAAAATCTAATGATTACATACATGGTAAGAAGTCATAAAGCTGACAATATGACCGAGAAATAGCTAGAAAAGAGAATAACGTCAGGAAGTTCATTGCCTGAACTCCAAAGAACTTATAAAGGTAATACAGGTAATAGGTATAGTAAACTTACTTAGGTAAAACATTTATGTTGTAATTGTTATATATATATAACTATATATGCATTCATAGGTATTTTATATATATAGCATAAAAGGGCTATATAGGAAGTACCAGTGCTGTTGAAGATTGGAGCTTCATTATATATTTATTGTAAAGATAATTAACCAATTAAAACATGCATGATAGCTGATGATTTGTAGTTTGATGATAAAATGTATTAAGAACCAGTGAAGGCGAATGACTCTGAATTCTTCAAATTCAGGATTGTTTGAACTCTGGTGTACTTGTACACAGGGATTACTGGTGTACAGGACCGAGCTTGTTACTTACTGTATTATTTAAACAAAAGAAGCCTGTATGGCAAAGCAAGTGTTGAGTCAAACGTGTGGCTAAAGGAGGGTTGAGGGAGCCTGCTCGCTGAAAGAAGTGGAACCACAAGAATGCTGTGGAGCTTCCAAAAACCTGATGGCCCTTCACTTATGAGTGACAGATGTCTGCCTGCTGCTGCAACCTGGTTGCCTTTTGATGGCCATTCCCTTACAAATGGCCAAAGTCAGTACATTAGTCATAAAAGCAATGGTCTACTGGTGTACTGGAGTTGACAGGTATGAACTATATAATGTCAGAACCAGCGTGTCAAAGCAAATATTGATTTTGTCGCTCACACTATTATATGGGACAGATCAGTTCAGTGAATATTAATCTAATTACTCCTATCCCCAGGAGCAAGTTTTATGGTCATATACTTTGCATGTGAATTCACTACAGGGCACAGTTAAGATTGCTCGAATGCCCTAATTGCTTCTCAATGCCTTAATGTGCTTGGATATTCTTTAACATTGACTCTGAATTGTCTGGGTTATAACTCTTACTATAATTGCAGCATTCCTGGTACAAAGTTTATTGTAAATTACAAATATGTGCTTGACTTCAATTTAACATCACTTTTGTCTGGAAACTACATTGAGAACTGAGGCCAAGTGCCCAGCTGACGTAAAGCCACTTACCTCCAGCTGACTCAACAAAGCTATGCTGACTTAGATGATATATTGTCTTCCCAGCTCTAAACACTGACTAAGCTATACAGTAACACTGTGGACGTTATGAATATTAATAAAGTTAAAAGAGTTACTAGTTTTCTAGCATTGATTTCCAATCTTGAACTCAGCTGTTTTGGGGCTGCCATTTTATTGTCATTGCATTGAAATCAATGAAACATTCAGAGATATCCAAAACACTACAAATCACTACAGGCACATTACCTGCTTGTAAATCACGGAAGAATCTGCCAACATATAGTTAATGTACTCAAGAGTCTTTTAAAATCGCCAAATGCTTGGTCACTAAGCAAATAACTTCTCAACAATTTTCAAAGGCGGGTATGTGTGTGTGTTTGTAGTAAACAAAGTACTTCACTGTTAAATTAGAATGCAGATGAGAAGGTATCTTTATACCTATCACCATTGCCAAGAGGAAATACAGATGTTTTAGTTTGTTTATTTATAAATACTCATGAGAATGTTGATTGTTGGGAAGACTTACTTACTTAAAGAAATTTGATATAAAAAACATTTTATTTTGGTATGATGAGTAGAGATGGCTACATCAAATATTTATAATGATTAAAATGATAAAAAAATTGCAGTATGAGATCAAGATTTTAGATAAACATTTTTTCTTGCTAAAAGTCTTGATGACTACTACTGCATGCACTCATTAAATCTAGCAAATTTAGCCTCTGATTCTTTGGTACGAGTTTTCATTCAGCAGTGACACCATGTGAATGTATTCACAGTAACCACCTGGTACATACTTTTTAGAATAGTAATTAAGGGACGTCTTATGTCTTAGAACATGTTTTTACTTTTGATTAACTATTTTTAGAAATGGTGCAACCTGTTTCAAAATTGACCGAGAAAAATACTTTGGCATATTTTTCAAGAAGTTAAATGTATTAAATATTTTTGCTCCAAATATACTGGTTTATATTTCAGAATATATAAATGTATACTGTTATGATTTGATCCTATTAAAAGCCCTGTAGTGACAATTATGCCAAAGTAGCTAACTTTGCAAAAATGAAGAATGACTTAGGATGTTTTTGTACATCCAATGTTTAGGTGACCCATTGTGATGGCTGTTCAAAAAAACATTTATTTCCTAACTTCTGTAAATCAAATCTTTTCAAAATGAATCTGGCATAAAAGTGGAGGCATCTAAAAGGACAGTGACTTAAAAAATTGCCCTTATGAATGCCATTTTATGGATGCATCAAATCAATTATGAAGAACAGTTTCCAATTCCAGAAAAGTCATGGATTATGACTCTGCATTGTGCTTTCACATAATTAAGTCACACCACAAAAGATTTTTCATATTTCAAGTTACATGAAATCCTAAAGAATGAAAGTCCTAAAAAAGTCAGATTTTTTTTGAAAAAAATTTCTGAAACATGTAAACATAAATAGTTTTTAATTTTTTCAGAGAAAATAATGACATACCTGATAGAAAAAAAAGTCACTTTCACTAAAAAGATTAACTTCAGTCATCTTTTAAAGGAAAAAAATGATGACAATATGTAATGACATATGCCTCGTGCCCACCAGTTCACATCTTTTTTCTACTTTTTTTGAAACATCATCATTGTGAAATGCCAGCATTAACATAGCTAGAAACCTACCTTCCTATAAGCTGCACGGCTTCCTTTGTCAGTCTCTGAGTAAGGTTCTCATAGGATAGTGGTTGCTGGATAATCTGATGGTCCCTCATTAAGAAGCAGTTCAGGTGTCGAAAATGATAAAAGAAAAAGATCAAAACCGCAAGTGAAATAGCGGTTATTAACAAGCAGTAAGCCAATGCTTGGAAAGGTACTTTGAGGAGACCAATGTACTGTACTATTGCCAAAGAGACCAGGGTGATTCCAGCAATTTGGATTGGGATGACAAGGGATTTCTGAACCCCTTTTAAAAACACGCTGCCTTGGCCAGGTTTGCAGTCTCTAAAATTGGTCACGGTAAGCCCGTAAAAGTAATCAAATCCATGACTGAGGGGGTGGTGGCAGAAGTCATTGCTACTTTCACAGTTCATCCCAAGATGCCACTTTCCTACAAAGAGAGAAGGACAGGGAGTATTTTTGTAGTTAAATCATCAAACTTATAATGTGCACTATTCCAAACTGTTACTATCTGATTGATATCCTCCACCCCCAGGATTTATTGTGTGGATCCCTATTTTCTACCTAATCTTTCTTTATGCCTTCATCAAAGACTTTGTTTCATGTCTGCCTCTTCGTTTTAGTTAGAAATAGTTTGGCACAGCTCCTGATGGAGACCATTAATTTCTGAGTGGGCTAGCAGGTCACTGAAGAACAACAGAGCCCTAACAGATAGTTAACTTTGAAAATGAAGCCTTTGTGCATGTGTAGTCATAAGAAAATACCGTTTTGTAGCAGCTACTGCCAATACGGAATTACAGAATATCCTTTCTGAAATTTTTCTGGCAAATCATTCACATTTGACTAGTTTTTGTTTTTTTTTTTTTAAAAGAAGAAAACAGTAACAAACAGGAAATAAATCAAGAATAGTGAAATTACCAAGGCATTTATTATTTAAATGATTGCATAATCTCTGAAATTGCCAAAATCCCTCACTGTATACTTATATATAGTGAGGGAGATTATTTTTTAATTTATATATATATTTTATATATATAAATTAAAAAAGAAACAACAGTAACAAGTAAATTACCACCAAATACTCTCTCTCACAGCATTTCGTCTCACTTGGAAATCATTCTAATTCTGCAATAACGTTGGACACTGACTGACACAAGAAAACAGTAAGTCTGATTTGCATTATAGTAGCATAATCTATGTTCATGCTGATTACAGTAAGTATTTAGATAATTCATTCTGTGACTCAGGTACAACCCCTTACCATATGCTTATGCATCAGTTAGTGCAACAGACCTAACTGGTAGCTGTTATTTAAATTCAAATGCATAATTAAAAAAAAATTCAAATTCAGTTAAGCCTATTGACATAAATTATGGTTAGAGCTATGCTCTTTGGTCTCAGCAAGGAAATGTGTTGAATATTTGACAAAATGTGTCACCCTTGACAAAACAGATGACAAAATATATTGCTGGGCCAAATTTTATTTATTTTTTCTGAATCAAATACCTAAACATGACCAGCATAATTCAGGGGTTGTGATCTTAAAGAAACAAACAAAAAAACCCGCAAACCCAGCAAGTCCTCAACCCCATAACCTAGTCCAAAGAAATCTGAAATATTTTATATATATAAATTAAAAAAGAAACAACAGTAACAAGTAAATTACCACCAAATACTCTCTCTCACAGCATTTCGTCTCACTTGGAAATCATTCTAATTCTGCAATTCAGGGGTTTTGTTCTTAAAGAAACAACCAAAAAACCCGGCAAACCCAGCAAGTCCTCAACCCATAACCTAGTCCAAAGAAATTTGAAATATTTTGCTCTAGAGACTTCAGGATACACACGGTAGAAAGTACATGAAAGGAATAAAGCATAGACAGAATTTTTCCCTTTCCCGAACTGTCCCAGCTTTTACACATCTGTAAGAAAGAGTCCTGATGCAGGCAGTCCTGAGCATCTCCTGGGTCTAGAGAGCAACATATCCATCCTGCACTGCTGCCTTTGGCTATGACAAATGCGGGTACTGCAGCACCGAAGAGGGTGAAGATGGGGGTCAGTTCTGATTTTTTGAAATAGTACCTAGCAAATGGACTCAATGTCATTATTCTCTTTCACAAATTACAGAACTAAGGTATGGGTTGGCAATGTCTAAATTCATTTGTCAGCAAAGGTGGAGAAAAATACTACAGAAATCTTGAGCCTAACTGAATGCTCACTTGAGAGTCCAGTTCTCCTCATACATCTCTTGATGGTCTTAGGTTAGAAATACCTTCTGTATATCATAGAAGCAGGTATGAAGGCATTTTCAGGTCTGCTTATGTGTCAGTGGAATGGAGGTCTCTACAGCTTTCTCATCCCATCAGAAGTTTTCCCACTTACTGTCAGATGGCCCCCCTCACCCGAGGCGGTATTCTGCTTTCCGCGGGCAGAATGGCTCTACTACCTACTTTTGACATGGTCCAGTGAACATTTTTGTGGCTGATTACAAAAATAGCAATGCAGACCACTGTACTGAATTTTTAGATGTTATAATGGTGCCTTAGCTAATAATAGCTAAGACTGCAACTCTGAATTTCATTCCCAGGAAGAAAAGACACAGATTTTGGAAAAGAAATGCTTCAATGTTTTCTCTTAGGTTTACATGACTGTCTTTATGGAATAATCGTAAAGCCAGATGTGTAGCAAGGTCAGCATGAAACAACTCTCATCAAGTTAAGTAATTGAAATAAAGGTAGAGGCTTATAATCACAAATATAAATGAACTTAAAGCTTTAATTTTTAATTTTTTTGCTGTTATTTGTCAATCTCAAGGCACCTATAATTCAGTAAAAAAATATGAAAAAGAAACCCAAACAAATTAAATATACTTTCAAGGTCATTTATTATGATACAAAGAAGTTCGTTTAAACTGGATCTCAATAAAACTAGACATTGCAAGCCAGGACAGAAGAATCTCGCAACAACAAATTAGGACAGGGGAAAATATAGGACCTATTTTTATCACAAGGGTTTTAGCAAGCACAACAAATTGTTCAATGTCAAGATGAACTTGCGCCTCAAAAAAAGATTTGTTCAGAAGCAACTTAAGCCAAACAAAGCAGAGATCAGGTTAGCTGGGAAAAGCAACAGAAGCACAGAAAGACACAATTGCCATTCTCAAATGGCTGATGAGGCAAGTTTGATAGGTCCTGCCCTACTCTGAAAAAGCAAGTGATGACTGGGTCCACAATACATGTTTTGTTTCATTCCTTGTGACAATAACCACTGCCTTGAGCTAGCATTTTAACAGATTATTGTAATGTGCTTTACACTCTGGGGCCTTTCTGAATCTGAGAGCAGTGCAAAATGCTCTCACCTCTGCGAAGTGAAGCTTCGTAGTACGGACACTTCACACAAGCACCATACAAATTTCAGCAGACTCTACCAAACTTTTGAGTGAAATTTATGCTGTTAATTGTAAATTACAAGTACCTTAATAGTTTGAGACTTAGGCTTTTTTCCCTCTCCTTCTGCCACAATTAAGATTTCTGCAGAGCAAAAGCAATGCAATGAAAGGCAAGTGGAAATGAGAGGCAAGCCCTATTCAGCCAAGAAACTTCTTTTGGGACTCAGTTTTTCAGAACCCAGAAAGCTAGAAAAATCCATGTTTTTCCCTCTACTTTCTCCTCAGACAGTTGAAAAGGGAGCAATCTGAAAACTGAGTTACATATACTGATATATTTCTTTTGGTATGGTTTTGTGCTCTTCAGATAAATGGTAAGATGCAAGATGCAGAGCAAGATGCGAACAAATATTTTATGTGCTCAAAGAAATATATGTATAAGATACACATAGCAATAATAATATAAAGTATATATGTATATATTATCAATACAATCAGATTTTAAGCTGTTCTATTAATAACTTTTCTATTAAACCTACTTCATAGACTCAGCCAATCTTGTGTTTCTCACTACTGTGATCGTGTGTCCAAATATTACAACTTGTTCTGGAGGAAAGATACAAGTCCCAGTTTATCCATTAGTATTTTAAACTTTGGAGATAAGCTATGTAGGTGGATTTTAAACTTCTCTAGATAGTAGACAACACACTTGGATAACAGTAGTGAGGAAAAGTTGACCTTTACTCAACTGTAATTGAGTACAGCAGTAGTTAAAATAATACCCATCTACTTTCAGTGGAATTTTTGCATTATGAATAGCTGTTTCCTACAAAACATCAACATTTCTTGCTACTCTCCAGGATCCTTAACTGGTGAAATATTACATATTCAATGCATCTGCCTTTTTTGAGAAAACTTGGTTTTGTTGCAGATCTTCTGACTGTGTCTCTTCTTGCCAGATCTATTGGATGTCACCTTCTTTGTGTCACAGGGGAAAAAAAATGAGGTAAAAAAGTGTACCTATAAAATAGATTTATAGCTGAAATATATTTAGGGACGTATCAAGCAAGAGGAAGCATATATTCAGAGGAGGGGAAAAAAAATTAAAAAGAAAGGAAAATGCATTTAGGAAAGAAAAAAATGTCCTTAGAGAGTAAAGGGGAAAGAAACTTGGCAAAAAAAAGAAGTGACAGTACAGGCTTGAGGAACTGAAAGGCTTCAAATTACCCTTATGCCAATCCATCACTGGTGCGGGATTTGACAATTAATTGTTTGGGAACTGCTGAGTTGGACTGAACCAAGCAAAGACTCCATGACCTAGACCAATGTGATGTGATAAGAATACCAGCAGAGGCAGCAAATGGGCTGGTTGGGAATCAGAGTCTGTCTATCTAGTCTTCGAATCTACATAATTTTTCTTCTTGTCATTTACATATACTTTATCCTTTATTTTAATGCACTTCTTGATTTCTGGAAGCCTTCATTATACACTAAGGATATGGTAATATTACATCTTATGGTTTCATAGCTATCATTCAGGCCACTTGGAAGAATTGTTCATTAAGCATCATGGAGATAACTTCTGGAGATCTAAGTGGCAAGCTGTCATGTTGCAGTGAAAGCAGTTAAAAAAAGAACATTAACTAGGTCAGCCCCAGAAAATGAGTTGTATTACAGTGCTTGTAACAAACACAAAAATGATTTTTTTGCAGTCTTTAATTGAATATGGAGCAATAGGAATTAACTCCATGATGAACATGATGAATTATGAATGGTCTTTTTGCACTACGGTTCAAATACACCTGCACTAAATATACTTCTGTTAAGATTTTCTTGTTTTCTGTTTCGAATCTGTCAGAACATGAAGGTATTTTATACTTTATAAGACTGGAGTATAGCTAAGTAGGATTTTTAAGTTAGGAACATCAACATTAGTTACCTACGTAATACGGATATTTTCTGAACAGCGGTGTGAATTGTTAGCCTTGCTAAACAGCCCAATTTTTAAACAAAAGTTACTCCCAAAATTGCAAGCTTTTGTTACACTTAAAAACCAAATTGGGTGCATCCAGCTTCTAAAATAATGTAGTAACATTCCAGTATGATGTTCTCTAAACAACTACTTCCCGGCATTTCCAGTACAGAAATGTACATTAATGTAATACAAGTTGTATTTCACAAAAATCTTCTAAAATATAAGCAGTGTAGAATAAGTCAGTGGCCAAATTAGGAAAAAAACCCCCAAACATTATTTAAATGCTATACCTTTATGATATTCATTCCAATTCCATTTAATATTAACCTGGTGGGATTCCTTTTACCCATTACAGGGTATTTATGTTGCAGTTAGGTGTCTGAACTATCTTTATAATGAGAGAGAAACACATTTTTGTATTAAACATCTACCACAGGATGAGACAAATTTCCTAGAAATGCCCATTTCTGTCTGATGACTAAGAGGAGAATCCAGGCAGTTAGCCCAGGTACTACATTGTCTACTTTATGGATATTTGAAAACTGGTGAAATGAATCCCACCACTGTGCTAACTTGTACCCTGTGATCCACCCCTCATTGTCTCTCTGTTGTAACCAAACTCCTCTTTATACTGAAAACTTTTCAAGAGCTTGACTAATTTTCAATTTGTTCATCATGTTTCTTCAGTACCTTGCACAATGAGACTATAACTACACAAGTGAATCAGACATACTTACCTGATCAGTGTTTCACATATGCATGGGAATGTGCTCAGCTTTGTGCTAGCAAAATAAACTCATTATGCTGTGGGGGAAAAAAGCTTAATGCAGACCTTTAATAGCCTATATGGAAAGCTAATGTTTGTTTGATTGAAATGAATTAAAAACAATGCTGTGTATGTATGCAATTTTACCTATTAGAGCTGTTGTATAACCTCTCTGCTTCAGGAGTTTGGAAAAAGTTATTTCTTCAGAAGGAAGTCCCCCAGAAGAGGCGGAAAATAAGAAGACACCAACTCGTGAGAAGGCGGCCATTCCTAAGTACAATGAAAATGAATGAGACTTGGATAATATAATGAAACAATTTCCATTCATTCTTTCTGCATGCACTTTTTTACTTTAGGTGGTGTCACTTAAATGATATATTACCACCAGATGCTAAACATTGCAAGTGGCAGATACAATCATCCATTTTGTTGAGTGAGGTCTTTTCTGTATTGACACCAGAAATTGAGAAGTGGAGAAAAAAATTTCTGCTTATAACTGCGGGGCCAGCCATCACATAAACAGCTGCAGCCCCTTCTGTAGATGTTCTAAGGTATAACATATCTGAAAGAAGTTGAGCTTGCCTAATTTATTTTTCTTGTACACAGAGAAGGAATGGAGTGAGATCACTCCCAAGTTCTACTCTCAGAACTTCCACTTTCCTCATACGTGGTTTTCTACAAGCCTTTAAGGTTATTTGAGAGAAGGGAGTTGAAGTAGGGCAGTCTTACAGCTGGGCATGTAAATATCATTAAGTCAAAAAAGAGCAAGAGAGAGTCTGATTCTGGAAAGAGAGTGGGTAGGGCACTCAGCTTTGATGGGAGAGGACCAGTGCTCCAATGGCACGAAGACACATCATTCAATGCACACAGAATGCATTAAAGCAGCATCAGGTATCAGCTAACAAGACAACATCTAAATAAGGCACAGTAATTTCTATATACTGAGAGTCTTAGGAACACAAACTTGAGCTTATAAACTACTCTCAGGATGAGGAACTTGAGAGCTCAGGTTCATGAAAATTAGATTACTAGGATTACTAGATTACTAGGATTCCAGATGAGAGCTGGCTCTGAGTATAGATAGACAGAACACAGAACATCTACGCAAATCTGTGCAGACTTCTCCAGGAAGTCTGAATTATGCAACTGGATGTTTGCAGTGCCAAAGTTACATGACTGATGTAGACAACCGGAATCTTCCCTCAGGTATCCCTTGTGGTTAGATGAGAAAAAGACTCGTTAGACTGGTTTATTAGAGAGCTCAACCTACCCCTCAAATGTTGACTTCAGTTTGTCACCCCAGCTAGCTTTATTGATCAACAGTTTAGGTAGTTTCAGTCATCTATACATATCTATACTTTATTTATTATATATTTATTTATTTTTATTTTTATGTACTTTGATCTCTTGTAACTGAAATCAGTGTAATTCCCTTAAGTTACCAGAATGAAAGTACAGAACCATGATTTTGGGGTTTTTTCATCATTACCTTTCTATGAGTTTGTGTCTCATCAAATACTGCATTTTGGAATAGTTTTCTTCAGCTCTATTAGCAGGAGTTTTAAATTTCTAACATTTTATTCCACACCGTGATTCTAGTATCTTCTATAATAATCCTTTACTAGTTTCTTTACTAGTTCTTCACTGATGTTTGGAAGTAGTCCATACTTAGCAATTTCGTAATTTAATTAAGACAATGTTCAATTTTTGCACCTACATGGAAATGATTAGGTATGACTGAGAGCAGATCACTTAAGAAAAAAATCAGTTCAAATGCTGAATATGATGGATCGTAATGGAAAGTGACCTGTGGCTTTACCTACAGTAAATATTAATAGCAATATAGCTGTAACAGGTATATAAAATTTTCCTTTGCAGCTGAATGTAATGGAAAATTTAGCAAGTTATATTAGCTGGCACTTTTGCAGAAGCTTGTTACTTGATTTGAATGAGCACGAACATACCAAGTAAGCTCCAGAGTCTTGCTTTGCTTTCATTCCCAGAAGCAAGGACAGGATGTTTTATCACTAATGAACAAGTGATCTTATTAATGTATAATGATCCTTACTAAAAATGATGTTAAAGGAATGTTAAAGTTGCATGTCTAAGCACTGAAGGGCTCAGTCCCAGCACACTAAAATAAACAGACTGGATCCTTACTGACTCAAATGGGCTTTGGATCAGGTATTTTAAAAGTAAGAGAAGCTATCAAATGCATGTATTCATAGGATACTTAACACTGTGTATGGGTAGATATGGAACAAAAATACTTAGAAAGAGGGGAGATTTTTTGCTTTCTTCTTCCCAGCTTTAAGGCCTGCTGGCATACAAACTGTCTTTCCCCCCCTCCCCTGAAAAAATAATAATTTGTCTAAACCAAAAGGTTTTGTAGAAACAGAAATGTCTGAACAGAAGGATTCACATTGGGTTTTTCCACTGTGTCTTTCTAGATGCATCTCTGTGATGTTCAACACCCAGGCTGCCCACCAACATCCTGGCAGTGGCCTGAATGCAACTGGGGAGGCAGGCAAAGAGCCCACGGTCATTTGGACAGCGGAGGAAGTCGATGGAATTTGTCTGCTCCTTACATTAAATAACCACAATCTGATTTTTTCCTCAGTATTTAAAAAAAAAAAACTTTTTCTCAATTAAAAAACTTTATTTTTGTGTTAACTCTTCTGAAACATGAAAATTTCCCATATATATGGAAGATTTCAAATGTTGACCAACTCTGCTGAGCTTGATTAGTCACTGAAATGAATACCTAACCCCGTAATGATAAAGATATCAAGAAAGGCCAGAATAAAAATTGCATACAGTTTACTGCACATAAAATATGATATTTATATATAAATAAAGTAATGGCATTTTACCTGATCTGATAGGATATCGCCCTGTCAGGAAAGCTGCCCTGCTTGGAGTACAAAGTGGGGATGCTGCTATATGCTGAGTAAGTGTCACTCCTTCCTCTGCTAGCTTGTCAATATTAGGGGTTCTAGAAAAACATAAGCAGGAAAAAAAATAAAAGAAGACACAAAGATGATTATTTGGAAATGGACGTGGCGAGATCAAGACATGCAAGGCAAAAACTATCAGGAAAATCAAATTAAGACTTACTGTATGCAAATTATCCAAACCATGGTGGTGTTGCAATTCTAAACACTATCGTGTCAAATATTTTTACATTAGGTGTCAACACTGAACTGAGACACTGTGGCATTGTGCCAAAAATCTTTTTCCCCACTTTCATCTACTCTTCGTGGTCAGTACTACACTGTGACACCTGGACGTGTTGTATTGCAACCCTTTTTAATGCATTCATTGACGCAGAACTGTAACTTTGCTACTTACATGGCCTTTCTGCTTCAGCAATGGGGAGAGGAGAGACTGGAGAAAGGTTGTGCTTCCTTACCCCCTACTTGGTGTCACTTCTCTCTTTCCCCAGCAAAAGTTTTTTCAGGCAGGGGTAATGTTGTGTGGTGGTATCAGTTATTAGGAGAGATTCAAACAGTGATGACTCTGTGTTAGGCTCTATATTAATGATGTTTACATGTCTGACATGACTATGTCTGCAATATTAGACCCAGGAGCACATCCAAGTTTCCATATCTGCATGGGAAACTCTGTGACCTGGCTCATCATGCAGATGAAAATTGGTTCCTGGAGGAAGAAATCCTGTGCCCTTGGTTCTACAGAAAGAAAACTAGGAATACAGACTGGTCAGGAACTGCAGCATGCTCCAATAGGTCCCTGACCTGGGATATCAATGACCATGTATTAATGACCATGACCTCAAGGCACACTAGTGCTCCTATCATCTAAGTCTGAAGAGTCAGAAACATTAATTATCCTCAGCCTTCTTTGCTATCTATAACATCACCTACTGATACCTAGCAGTATGGTGAAATTTCTTCATACTCCAAAGATCTAATTCTGAATTGTCACATGAGAGAACATAGATCTTGGAGGAATTCTGGTCTTGGGAGGGGAGTGATCCAAGCAACAGTGTTGTATAATTTTTTTCCTGTTTAAAACTAGAAGCCGTAACTTGAGTGATTTTTGTTGAGTTTGAGTTAT
>NW_008825619.1:2443272-2443664 GCF_000699105.1 Pygoscelis adeliae | reverse complement strand
AGCAAGAGTATTTAACATTTGACAGGACGGTGCTTTTAGTCTGAGTGTTGTATTTAACTTGATCAAAGACTTTGCACCACTGAAACACAATGACTAGGTACAACCTGTGCTGTTTACACAACCATCATACCTAAGCTGGTAGTAAGGATCATACTACGGAACACTGTTGAATTACTCAGATATATTAACATTTATTTTAATGAATTTATTGACTGAAGCATAAATGAAGGAAAAAATCAGCACTTTATTTCCAGTTGGTTAGTGACAAGCGTGTCTCAAATCATGAGTGCTTCAAAATATGCTTTATTCATAGCATTTCTGTCATGTATATTTTAAAAAAAAAATTGTTGATTATACTTTGCTTCTCTAGACCTACCCTTATTTGGTTGGTT
>NW_008825619.1:2439166-2443245 GCF_000699105.1 Pygoscelis adeliae | reverse complement strand
AAATACCTAAATACCTCAGAAAAGTCTTTTTTTCTTATTAAGAAAAGAAAACAAAGATCGAATATTCTATTCTCTAGAAAGGTGGTTAACTTTGGTTACTTATAAAGAACCTAATCAAATCTCTGAATGTTTTGGTGTTTTTAACTTTACAAATCTAAAAAACTAAAATATAAAAAAACTAAATTTAAAAAAAATAACTAAATACAAAAAAATAAAAATATAAAGCTGTGAGTCCCCCAAATGTATCATCATACCTTAAGGTTCTGTTCCCATAACATCCCAGGTCTCCAATACCAAGATCATCAGCCATCAGTAAAATGACATTGGGATTTGAAGCATGGTGGGTACTGACACTGTTTATGACACACTGGCAAATTACTAGAAATAAATGGAGTCTCATCTTCTTCCTGGTGTGTAAGAACAGGTGGAAAACATAATAGATAAAGATGGTTTTTTCATTTGACTGTTAATTTAATCTAAGCCTATTATAGCCCCGGATTGTATAATAGAAGAGAAAAAGAAAATTAGATTGTATATTTTTATTTGGCTTTTTTTTTCTCAAAAGGCTTATTATTTTCTCTGTCATATTTTTTAAAAATAAACATGCATCTTTTAGTACATAGCTAATCTTTCCTTCCACACCTTTACACAGATGAAGCCTTTAAATAATGACAAACAAAGAACCAGTGACAACCTCAGTGACAATACTTTTGCATACACAGATACACTACACAGCAGTAAATCATAAGAGCAAATAAGGCTTTTCTTTTTTTTTTTCTTTAGCTATAAATTTGATTTGAGGAACACAGAAACTAAAATCATTTAGGACCAAAATTTCCAAGGTTCATTGCAGAAAAAAAGTTCATCAATTCTGCTATGAAGTATTTTCAGCATTTTCTCTTCAGCAAGGGAAAAAAAAAATATCTGCTGGCATTTCTTGACAGGAATAAGTATTATGGCAAAGGGGATGAAAGGATGCACTGCCAAATTATTGAAAGGAATGTTTAAGAAAAAGCTCTTTATAAACGTTTTAAATATCAGGGCCTATAGCAAAATTATGTAAAAATATTTGATATCCTATCACAATGTTCTATAAACAATGCTCATGCTATATCCAACTTAAAACAGGAAGAACAATGTATTGTACACAATACTACACACCACTATATGCTTTTATGATAAAAGTACAGTCTATTGCAGATGTGCATGCTATGAATACTATTTTACCTAAACAGGGACTTGTCATATCTCTGTTTTAAACTGCATTGACTATGCCCTGGCTGAAATTCAGTGCCTCTAGGCTGTGATGGACTGTGCCAGGTATACACATCAAAAAAGAACAGAGACTCTCTCTCTTTTGCCCCTAGTAATACTCCCACCTTTTCTGGATGCAGGGCAGCCTTTTTCAAATGCAGATGAGACATGAGTCACACCTGCACTCTCGATTATGCTGGGACAAGAAGGAAAGCGGAGTAAACCAAGACTGAGGTAGAAATTTGAAAGTGAAAGAGTAGAAAAAGGACCTAGAAACAAGAAATTCCAGAGAGAATGGGGACAGCAGGTCAAGAAAGAAAAAAATTGTAAATCAGCGAGTTATGGTAGATAAAAGTAGCTGGAGAGAAGATAAAGAAGCCAGAACTGGAAGAGCTGGTACAAAGAGACTAGACATCAAGGGAGACAGATTCTTAAATCAGTGAGGTGTGGTGGGTAAAAGTATCTGTAGCAAAGACGAAGTAGTCAGAACTGGAAGAGCTCGCACTGACTTGAATAAAGAGCAAGAAGGGAAGCTTGAAACCCAGCTGGAATGAGAATTGCAGGTTGAAATGGTAGAGGGTTTAAGAAACTGGAAGGGATAGTATGACAATGGAAAGGAAAACAAATCAAGGAAAAGAGGTGAGAGAACTGGGAGTGTCTGGGATGAAAGAACTGAGGAGTTATGATTAAGGAAGATGAAGGGAACTGATTGGAAAGGAGAGCCTGCGCAGATAAGACTTGGGACTCACACAAGCTAGTACAGATCAAGATAGTGGGGATCAACCAAGACAGACTGGGACTTCTGATCCCCAACCTTCATTATTGCCATTCTGTCAGAAAGTACAGGTGCAAAGAGGATTTAAACTCTTTTAGTGCTTGTTCACATACAGATAAAACACTAATAAGTACATTAGCTGATTTTTACTGCTTAACATATACATTTATGACCTCATTGACCTCACTTTGATGACAACAGTTCTGGTTTAGACTCCAGCTGACAACACCTGAAGATCCCAGCCTTATTACTGTGGCAACAGATCATTACCTGGTTTACCTCATGGGAAGGAAACTACTTCATTTCAGACATGGAAAATACATACACAGACTTTAAGAATGCACTGGTTTTGGCTGGGAGAGAGTTAATTTTCTTCACAGTAGCTAGTATGGGGCTGTGTTTTGGATTTGTGCTGAAAACAGTGTTGATAACACAGGGATGTTTTAGCTATTGCTGAGCAGTGCTGACACAGAGTCAAGGCCTTTTCTGCTTCTCACACCACCCCACCAGCGAGTAGACTGGGGGTGTACAAGAAGTTGGGAGGGGACACAGCCAGAGCAGTTGACCCCAACTGACTAAAGGGATATTCCACACCATATGACGTCATGCTCAGCATATAAAGCTGGGGGAAGAAGAAGGAAGGGGGGGACATTCAGAGTGGTGGTGTTTGTCTTCCCAAGTAACCGTTACGTGTGATGGAGCCCTGCTTTCCTGGAGATGGCTGAACACCTGCCTGCTAATGTGAAGCAGTGAATGAATTCCTTGTTTTGCTTTGCTTGCCTGCACGGATTTTGCTTTACTTATTAAACTGTTTTTATCTCAACCCACAAGTTTTCTCACTTTTAGTCTTCCGATTCTCTCCCCCATCCCATGATGGGGGGAGTGAGTGAGCAGCTGGGTGGTGCTTAGTTGTCAGCTGGGGTTAAACCATGACAAACCAAGACTGAAACACTAACCAAGTTCTGCTTGGTGGGATGCACCTAACCAACCCTTCATCAAATTACCATACTAATGAAGCTGTATAGCACCTGCCACAGTGCAGACTTTTAATCTGTGCAGTAGCTTTACCTTTCTTCCCTGAAAGGATAAACAAGCGTGAATAGCTTCCCATGCATTGCAAGAGAACAACTAACACACTGACCCATAGGATAGGAACAACCTGCTGCCGTATCTTACGTTCCTACTGCACTGTTCAGACTGCGAGGGTCTCAAGGACCATGGTAATAGGGATGCTGAAAAGGGTGACATATATGTTGGTGACATTATATACAGAGTCGCATGGATGCTCAGGACGTGTGCACATTTATTTCACACAACTAGGGTATAAATGGAGCCCCGCCGGAGGGCAAGTTGAGTCGGTCCTCCTTGGAGCAGCAGGTCTGCAGTCGGGGATTCTCCCCTTGGGTTGGGATGCTGCCCAAGGCAACTCTCAAGGTTGAGAGCCCTCATCTTATAGGTGAGTGATTGTGCATGTTTTGGATCCTCATTTCTAAAGCTGGCTGTGCAGTATTAATTCCTTGTACACCATCCTGAACTTGTGGTTTACTGATGTTGTCGGAGTGTTGACGCCTCATTTCTAGCTAGTTTTCTCTTAAACAATTTCAGTTTAAATAAAGTTTATTTTTTTGAAATCTCACCTGCCTAATTTGATTTCGTAAGCCTCTGCAATAGCTTCACATTGTCTGAATAAAACCTATAAATATATACTCCTGCCACTAATAAAACCATCATTTTAAAGGCACAAAGCTAACTGTTTTGCAAGTTTTACAAACAGTAATTCCAAGATTTAACTCAACTGGTCCAAGAAAAACATTGTGTTTTAATTCAAAGGTATGGAGCTATGGAGAGTAGTCTTTTTGAATATGTGTAGGGTCTTTAGCCACTAATGAACAGAGCAAATTAATTTTCCTTTTACTGAGCAAAGTTACTGTTGGAAACCACAGTAGTAGCTGTATTTTATTTTCCAGAATGAAAGAAATCTAAAAAAATGAGTGGAATATCTTAGAAATTAACTGACTATAATTTATCTGATTTTTAAAACAATTTTGTC
>NW_008825619.1:2437708-2439147 GCF_000699105.1 Pygoscelis adeliae | reverse complement strand
AGCATGAAAATAACCTTAGGTATTCAACAGAATACCTAAGAAAATTAGTCACCTTGGTCAATATTTAAAATCTGCGCTATATGTTACATAGCCTCTTCATATAATATTTTTAAAGAAATCTACACAGCAAAATTAACAATAGCTGTGCCCAGTATCAACTGGATCATTGCAAAGTGGCTGAAAATCTCTTATTGTCTGGATCTATTCCTGGAGAAGTCAGCCTCATTTAGTACCTCCATTTCTCATTTTGCAAATCAACAAAAAAGAAGTTATTCATAGAATCATAGAATGGTTTGGGTTGGAAGGGACATTAAAGATCATCT
Source organism: Pygoscelis adeliae (assembly GCF_000699105.1). NCBI lineage: Eukaryota > Metazoa > Chordata > Aves > Sphenisciformes > Spheniscidae > Pygoscelis > Pygoscelis adeliae. Next base: position 2,438,824 of record NW_008825619.1, on the reverse strand, counting down.
AGTTCCACCCCCCTGCCATGGTCCACTACACCAGGTTGCTCAAAGCCCCATCCAACCTGGTCTTGAACAGATGGGGCATCCAAAACTTCTCTGGGCAACCTGTTCCAGTGCCTCACCACCCTTATAGTGAAGAATTTCTTCCTTATATCTAATCTAAATCTACCCTCTTTCAGTTTAAAGCCACTACCCCTTGTCCTCTCACTACATGCCCTTGTAAAAAGTCCCTCTCCAGCTTTCTTGTAGGCCCCCTTCAGGTACTGGAAGGCTGCTATAAGGTCTCCCCGGAGCCTCCTCTTCTCCAGGCTGAACAACCCCAACTGTCTCAGCCTGTCTTCATAGGAGAGGTGCTCCAGCCCTTTGATCACCTTCGTGGCCCTCCTCTGGACTCGCTCCAGCAAGCCCATGTCCTTCTTATGTTGGGGGCCTCAAACCCCCAGAGCTGGATGCAGTACTCCAGGTGGGGTCTCACCAGAGCAGAGTAGAGGGGGAGAATCACCTCCCTCGACCTGCTGGACACCCTTCTTTTTTATGCAGCCCAGGATATAGTTGGCTTTCTGGGCTGCAAGCACACATTGCCGGCTTATGTTGAGCTTCTCATCAACAAACACCCCCAAGTTCTTCTCCTCAGGGCTGCTCTCAATCCATTCTCTGCACCGCCTGTGTTTGTGCTTGGGATTGCACCAACCCAGGGGCAGGACCTTGCACTTGGCCTTGTTGAACTTCATGACATTCACACGGGCCCACCTCTCAAGCCTCTCAAGGCCCCTCTGGATGGCATCCCTTCCCTCCAGCATGTTGACCGCACCACACAGCTTGGTGTCATCGGAAAACTTGCTGAGGGTGCACTCGATCCCACTGTCTATGTCACTGATGAAGATATTAAACAGTACCAGTCCCAATACGGATCCCTGTGGGACGCCACTCGTTACCAGTCTCCATCTGGACATTGAGCCGTTGACCACTACCCTCTGGATGCGACCATCTAACCAATTCCTCACCCACCGGACAGTCCACCCATCAAATCCATACCTCTCCAGGCTAGAGAGAGGGATGTTGTGGGGGACTGTGTCAAAGGCCTTACAGAGGTCCAGATAGATGACATTTGTAGCCCTTCCT
>NW_008825619.1:2435489-2436827 GCF_000699105.1 Pygoscelis adeliae | reverse complement strand
CTCCAGGCTCTGGGCATCTATTGCTGGCCCTGGCATCAAACTGGTAGGAGTGGGATGGATTGAGGTTCCTGCCCCCGGCATCTCTAATTTAAAGCCCTCTTCACCAGCTCAGCAAGCCTACGGCCGAAGATGCTCTTCCCCTCTTCTGACAGATGGACCCCGTCAGCCCCCAGTAGACCAGGTTTCTGCAAGCGAGTCCCATGGTCTAAGTAGCTGAACCCCTGGCTGTGGCACCAGTCCCGTAACCATTTGTTGACTCGCCAGATTCGACGGGCCCTTTCAAGCCCCTTCCCTTTGACCGGCAGGATTGATGAAAAAACTACCTGCGCTCCCAAGTCCCTTATTGCCGCTCCCAGGGCTCTGTAGTCCTTCTTGATAGTCCTCAGACTGCTCCTGGCTGTGTCACTGGTGCGCATGTGAAACAGCAGCAGCGGATAATAGTCAGTGGACTGTACGAGGCTTGGTAGTCTCTTGGTGACATCCCTGATGTGAGCCCCTGGTAAGCAGCACACCTCTCTAGAGAATGCATCAGGTCAGCAATGTTATTGAAAGATGTTATTGAAAGATGTCTCTGATACAATATTTCTGGATACTACTTCAGACTGAAGGAGTATCTGTAGACACACTCCTGCATTGGGCTACTTGCCTCCACCTGATACCATGTCCCTGAAGTGAAATCAACAAGGAAACAGGAAAAAAAATTAATCCAAACAATTCTGATTTCTCTGGTGTACTCCTTCTGCAGCAGACTTTCATGCATCCTGAAGGGATGTGCTTGGAAAGCAAGAAAAATTGGATGGATGAAATTGAGTAGAACGGACAACAGCAAAGTACAGAGGAGTAAAAAGGGAAGGATGTGAGAAGAGTGAAGGTCTGAGAATGCTGAGGCTTGCCAGTGTCACACCACGGTTTTTAATGGTGAAAAGACAGGCATGTGCAGACCTAACATGAAAATGATTGCACCAAATCAGATGAAGCTTTCCCTTAATTTACTATTTGGTCTCCAAAAGCAGCCAATCCAAATGCTTAAGGAAAGAACATAAGAAACTTGGCAAGTATATTCTTTTACTACTGCGCCCTTCTAGCTTTTGGCAGGCAGTATTTACAGTATTTTGGACAGGAGAGCACTGTATTCAATAGGAAACCATGGATCTTTTTACCTTCATGAAAGGTAAAAGGGGAGCTTTTGCTGGGACTCAGGAAAAAAAGGAGAGTTTACCGCTTGTGGAAGAAGGGGCAGGCGACTCAAGAAGAGTACAGGGATCTCGTTAGGTCGTGCAGAGAGGAAATGAGAAAGGCAAAAGCCCAGCTAGAACGCAAGCTGGCCGCTGTCATTAG
>NW_008825619.1:2435018-2435285 GCF_000699105.1 Pygoscelis adeliae | reverse complement strand
GGCGAGCAGGATGAACCCCCCATAATCCAAGAGGAAGCAGTCAACGACCTGCTACGCCACCTGGATGCTCACAAGTCTATGGGGCCAGATGGGATCCAGCTGAGAGTGCTGAGGGAGCTGGTGAAGGAGCTCACCAAGCCACTCTCCATCATCTATCAGCAGTCCTGGTTACCGGGGGAGGTCCCGGACGACTGGAGGCTGGCCAATGTGACGCCCATCTACAAGAAGGGCCGGAAGGAGGATCTGGGGAACTACAGGCCTGTCAGC
>NW_008825619.1:2422265-2433805 GCF_000699105.1 Pygoscelis adeliae | reverse complement strand
GCCAGGGGAGGTTTAGATTGGATGTGAGGAAAAATTTCTTTACTGAAAGAGTGGTTAAACATTGGAACAGGCTGCCCAGGGAAGTGGTTGAGTCACCATCCCTGGAAGTATTTAAAAGACGGGTAGATGATGCGCTTAGGGACATGGTTTAGTGGGCATGGTGTGTTGGGTTGACGGTTGGACTCGATGATCTTAGAGGTCTTTTCCAACCTTAATGATTCTATGATTCTATGAATTTGTTTTAGTCCATTTTGAACCAAGTAACTTTTTTTTTTTGCATTGACACAATTTTCTTTTTTTTTTTCCTACTTCTACAACATCCTTTAGATGTTCCTGCAGTAGGCTTCAGCTTTGAAGGCCTCTGTTCTAGATTCAGGTGGCAACATTCTTCCTTAGCTGCGTGTAGGACACATAAGTGCAATTTTTAATCCCTGCTTCACTTTTCCAGTGGTATAATAGGAATAATAGTACCTCCTTCCCCAGGTGGCTGTTGAGTAGATTTAAGAAGGTGCTTGATTTCCTACAAGAGCCACATAAGAATTTGAATTTCATACATGCTATTTCAAACTACAATACTTCAATCATCGTATATGAACATATATACATGTATACATACATAGATGTGTTGATATACACATCTGCACATGCATGTGGGTCTATATACACACATATCCTACTTTTTCTATGTATCTCTAAATTACACTATTGAGATTCTAATATATATATATTTTATTTGTATTAAACCAACTTAAGTATAAATATGTCAGGACAAAAGGATGAAAACAAATAATAGATATAATCCACTATTTGTTGATATTTCATATGAATTTACCAAACACTTCTTTTAAGTTTTAGTTTTCTACATTAAAAAAAGTTGGCAGATCATACAGAAGCCAGAGTCATCTTCCCCCCCGCCCCCAGGCTAATTGGCTCAAGATATGGCTAGTTGTTTCATCCTTATCCTGATTACTACAGACACATGCATCTCTTACAAGAATGATGGTATGAAACTCTTTCAAAGCCCCCTTCCCAACTGAATCGTCCCAGCATTTTTATTGTTTGATTAAGCAATTTATCTCTAAACTACTCTTTTAATATAACAGAACCCTTTGAGAAAATGCTTAATATACTTTATCCTTGAAGGTATAGTATTTTCTGATGAAATAAGCAACATGGAAAGATATTCACCTCATTAAAAAATGCTGTGCTATCCCTAAGTGGTAAGCAAAAGAAAAGAAAAAAAAAAAGATTTTACCTTGCCTAACTGAATGTCAGAACTCCAAAAATTTCCCTAAGAATCATAAAAATCACACTGTAAACAAACTAGAAGGCAACCCTGCCCTCTAGTTGTGAAGATTCTGGAAAGAGAAATTTCCTCAGTTTCATGAGAAACAAAGTTTTTAAATTGTAACAAATGGTAAAGTAATATTATATACTATTAATAATTTTCTGATATCAGCTTAAGATTCATTCAAATCTCTCAATTAATTCCACTCTTACAAGTCAGTCATATCTGTTGCATCTTTTATGTCATATGACCATGAAAAGAGAAATAAAACCATACACTTTTGGCCTGGTCCTAATGCCAATTCATTTAGACAAACATTACTTTGCATTTGCAACAAGCTAAGACCATGCAAGAAGTCAGTTATGGCATCCTAATTGATGACTGGTAACTCAATCTCAGTAATATTATTGCTTCTAATATTATTTTTATAGTGTAAACTCACTATTTCTTAATGCTGATTTTTCAATATTTTGCTATTTCTCCTCCTTCCTGGTAAGATACCTTCTCAGAATCCTCTCCAGCCCTGAGAGCCAGACGTGCTCCTCCCGTTTCCTCAGGTCCATTTGACATGCTTATTAGTTGTTGTTGGTTTTTTTTTTTTCTGGAAAAGCCTAAGTGACACAGGAATCTTCCATCCTACCTATTAGTTAGGCACTTCAGATTCAGTGCCAGATTAGGATGACTATTTGTTTTCCAGGCTGGAACTGATTTGCATTCAGCCCTCTCACAGCATGGGCAGAGAGGGCTGGGTCTGTCTGTATCTGTAAACTGATATCTGTGCTAGTAAAAAAGCTGGAATTCTTTTCTGAGAAGTGTCATTAGATTTCAATATGCATCTTGAGGTAACTACGTACATAAATGAAAATCTGTATTTAATTTATTAAAGGTTTTCTCATTCTAAGACAGAAATCTCACTTAACACGAGCTGGGAAAAGCAGCAGAACAAATAATCATGTTTCTTGTTCAAGCATGATTAATAACTGGGTCTGAATCAAACAGAGATGAAGCCACACAGCCTCCACCAGATGTAAGTTCAATTTAAGTATCTTTTTAAAATGGTCTCTCAAGAATTTGCTAGATTCATCTCAACTAAATTACAGAACTTAATGGCAGTATGAATAAATAATAAACATTATTTCTTGTAGTAAATTATAACCCGAATGGAAGATAAGATTATCTTTTGTAACAGAATCCCATTATTTTATTTGTAATAAAAAACCTGTATAATTACATACACATATTAGAGCATATACTCTTTTCCATGATTACTGTTTCACAATATTCCTTCTGTTAGCCAAATGCTCATTAGAAATTTAATTTTGAATATGGGCTCTAGTCAGCAATATAGTAAAGGAGAATCACAAGTTAACACAGGTAGTCATCTTAATTACCAGTTATACACCACACTGAAAGAGAAAAATCTTTTCATTAAAAAAAACCAAACAACTAATCATAACTACTAGTGACTGTGTCATGTCCCTTCCTTGAAACCACAGACAAGTGTTCTAAACAATTAAGAGAAATCTTTCAGATTCAGTAATTGCACATTATTAAAATGTGTGAGCATGTATGAAGGATGCAGCTCCGCTCTGTCTTTACAGTTCACCACTTCACAAGGATTTTAGGTCTGTTTCTCTCTGCATACATTTTTTGTTTAGCGTAAATATATAATAAATTACCATTAGATGTTGATGAAACAGAAAGATGAGATGGATGAAAAAGTTTCATTTCTGAAATCCTTACCAACTTCAGTAAATATTACATGACACTGACTGACAACGTGTAAAACTGTTGACATATGCTATTATTAAGTATCCGTTTTAATGTGCATGCCTATTAGAGTAAGAACTTTACAACGCTATATTAACCAATGTAATATGACACTTGCTTACATATTTTGAGGGCTTAGCTAAACCAATCCATGATATCTAGCTTAATTAATAGTTTTGAAAGCCGTCGAGTAAGGGTTTTTTTTAATATACCAGAGCTAGATGATGTGTGAAATGATTATTTTTGATACCGCCTTTTTCAAGAGTGTCAAATGAACATGAGGAAGAAGAAATTGTGTGACTAAAACTACTTCTGTTTTTATGATAAGAAGCAGACAAAGACTGTACAGCTCTGCGGGACTGAGAGTCTTACACATGGAATTAACAGAAGAGTTTCATTAAGTCCATTTGAATTGCACCAACATATAGACCATAGCTTCATCTCATTGACTGGTTACAGTCTCTTCACCTTTACCCAACTCTAGCCAAACTGGTCTCTTCTGAGTTTCCATTCATATTCAAAGTAATAGTCCACAAAATGTTTAAAAAGGAAAAATCCAAGTCTAATTTTATGTAACATTGGACTAAGACACTAAACACCAATACACTGCTTTCACAGGGATAGCACACAGATGTGAAGGTTGGTATATAAGTCCTGCTGTAAGTCTTTGGAGGGACAGTAAGACAAATGACCAACCACTTAACACTAGATTTTAATTTCATCCAATTTGAAAGCAGTTTCTAAGCCTTTTTCACTGAAATGGTAGTTTTTAAATGCCTATTAGAGGAAAACATGAAACCTAACAGGAGGAAAAAAAAACAACTAACCTCAAAACCCCCCAAAAAACATCTTTCTCCCGAGTTACTCACTGGCATCCTCTGGAGTTTGTCAAGATCAAAGCTTTAGGTTTTATAACATAATATTCCTCTATCTGCAACCACTTTTCCAGTCAGAGTGGTTTACCAGAGAAATTGCAGTGAAATGGCCAGTTATTTTTTCTTAGCTACATAAAGCTAGCATGTAGCACATCAATAAAATGATCCAGTATGTTATACTATTTCCAAAAGGATGTTTCATTTAAAGAAAAGAGGAGTTGCATTTGCATTAATTTCCTCTCAAAGTGTGGGATTATTATTTTTAAAACAGCTCTATTGTTATTTATACTTGTATTATGATAACACTCAAGGGCTCTCAGTACAGCTGATTGTATCAGATACAAAAATTGAGAAAAGGCTGCATTCAGCCAGTATTAATTTTACCCATGTAGAAGTTAAATGCCCAGATGGCCCATATCAACTAGGCACTCATGGTGCAAACCAATCGGTCTGAATTTATTCATCTTCAAGTTATGCATTTAGTCTGAGCTAATTATCTAGGCTTCCTCTCTAATTAATAGGAAGAGACAGGCACCTTAAGAGGATGATTCATCTCTTAAGATTGCTATAATGAAATGTTGGAAGTGATGCTCGTGATCTTTTTCCACAGACTAGAAAGAGAGCCTAAACGCCTAGTTTAGACTAGATGTATACAAAAGGAATAAAGTTACATGAAATAAATCCCACCTTGATGGTGGACTGGACTATTACTTACGTCCCACCTTTGTGTTCTTTCCCAGAAACAGTATTAGAAAGAACATGTATTAGAAAAAGTATTAGAGTGTAAGAAAAAAACATACCTCCCATGTTTATCAAAACAAAATATCACTTGTATCTGCATTCGGATTATCTCAGTTTACCAAGCTACTGAAACCAACACTACTTCTTCATGGTAATGTATTGGATGTAGGTGTCAATGTGTTGGCAGCAGGGGGCTGCAGGGGAGGCCTCTGCGAGAAGAGACCAGGGACAGCCCTGTGCCAAACACAGTCAGTTCCAGCCAGGTCTGCAATGGACCCACTACAGGACACAGCTGAGCCCATCAGCCAAACTGGGGGCACCTTGGGGAAACGTATTTAAGAAAGGGGAAAAAACACTGGGGGGAAGGAACACAGAGAGAAGGGCGGTGGAGGGCAGAGAGAGAGGAGGAGGAAGGAACAAGGAACAAGGCCAGAGCAGTAGGAGGTGCTCCAGACTGGAGCAGGTATGTGCCCAAAGGGACTGCGGCCTGTGAAGGGCCTACACCAGAGGATAGGAAAAAAGTGAGCAACAAGGAGTGGCAGAGGGAAACGGCTAAGCACTGACTTCGTCCTCCTGTGCCACCCATTGCTGAAGGGACTGAGTGCAACCCGCAGCAGTAACAGGGCAGGAGGAGATGTCTGGAGTGAAGGTGTGAAGTGGAGACTAGGAAGGTGGAAGAGAGGAATCTGAAGCTGATGTGGGGAAAGTGGGAGGGAAGGTGTTTTTCCTGCATGTTTAAATGTTTGTCGTTTTTTGTTGTTTCCCGACACTCCAATCAGTAATTAAACATTTATGCTACCTGGCAATAAATTAAGTTAAATTCCCCAAGTTGTTTTGCCCACGACAGTACTCGGTAAGTGATTTCCCTGTCTTTATTTCAACCCATGAGTCTTCTCACTCCTGTTCCTCCTAGCTTCTCCCCCATGTCCCTGGGGGGGGGGGGGGGGGGAGGGGGGGGGGCGGTTGTCCCGGGGGGGGGGTGCTGGGAGGAAGTGAGCGAGCATCTGTGTGGGTGCTTGGCAGTTAGCCAGGGCCGACCCACCACATTTCAAACGAAAAGGGATGAACGGATCCAATGGCAAATTACTTTCATTGATTACCATTAGCCAAAAGTTTCTTTTCTGTGATCCAATCCATCTAGATTCTAAGAGTGAACCTTTTACCAGGGAGAGAAATGGCAAAGCTTTTTAAGTAAAAAATAGTTCAATTTGAGATCAACTGACTTATGGTGTTGTTAGTGTAAGCAGGAGGCTCACAAGACATAAATGAATGGCTTCTCCTTCCTCTTAATTTGCACAAGTAAGAGACATTTAAAATAAACAAGTGTAGCTGCTTATTGAAGACCAAGTTCCTTCTCTACATTTTCTAAAACAAAGGAAAATCTGGCTTTTGTTACTTCTGTCATACAACTAATATTCAGGGAATTCTTGACAAAAATCTTTCTAGTGGGGGAAAAAAAAAGACATTTTAAAGCAAAAAAAGTTTTTTTAAAATGTAGCAACTTAAAAATTAAGTTGTTCTCCTTTACTTTTACACCTAGAAACATAGCCTGCTTAGCATTTACAAGGTGAATCCAAAGCACTTCTGTTGTTCTTTTGGGCCGGGAGATATTTTTACTACATTTTTTTGAACAGGGTTAAAAGATTAAACCCCAAACCACCCATTTTTTATGACCTAATGCAATGTCCTGGTTTCGGCAGGGATAGAGTTAATTTCCTTCCTAGTAGCTGGTACAGTGCTGTGTTTTGGATTTAGGATGGGAACAAAATTGATAAGGCACCGATGTTTTAGTTGTTGCTAGGTAGTGCTTACACTAGTCAAGGACTTTTCAGTTTCTCGTGCTCTACCAACTGAGAAGGCTGGAGGGGCACAAGAAGCTGGGAGGGGGCACAGCCAGGACAGCTGACCCAAACTGGCCAACGGGATATTCCATACCATGGGACGTCATGCTCAGTATATAAAGCTGGGGGAAGAAGAAGTAAGTAGAACAAAGAGAATAGAACTATGCATTCATAATTTTTATTTTTCCCCAATTAAGGCAGAGATACTCCACTAACATTACTCATTGTAAACACTAAAAGTACAAAATAGCTTTAAAATCAAATACAATTATTGGAAAAAAGATTTGAAAACAAATCATGAAATCAGGAGGTCTTATAAACCAGGAAAATATTTACCCTGGAAAGAACACGTGTACAATTAGGAAAAGAAGGATTATGAGCTGCATAGGGGTTATATAGCTGCCTGATTGCAAACTACATAGATCGGAATCTTCTAAAAAAATTTGCAAGCCAAAGGGCAAAGACATTTACAAAATAAGGCGTATGCATTAGCGAACTTTTTATCCCAGTTCCAGAGATTTGTTCATTTACTAATTTCAGTAAGCATACAAAGGAAAAACTGATTACTCCCCCATCAAGAAAAAAAAAAAAAAAATTGTGAATATACTTAGCTTGGCAAAATATTTGAAGGATAGAATTTAAACATCATAGGATTAGGCAACAATTAGAATGAAAGTCTTAAAATGAAGGATATCTGAAACAGCAAATAATTCTAAGACTAAAAATATCTGCCTACAATACAAGAAGAGTCTAAGTGGGTCCTTAGAGTCTGACAGAAAAAAAAAAACCTTGAACAAACAGCGTAGAAATGCATATATTGTATTACAGCAATACAGGAAAAACAGCACTTTAAGCCACAAGGTATCCAGGTTCTTTCTGCCCTGTGTGAGTTGAAAGCTCCTGCTCCTTCCCTCCCCTTTCTTTTCTCTAGTTTGTTCTTTCATAGGGACTCTAGGAAATTTGTAAGTTCTTGCTGTTAAAACAGAACACCATCCCTTCGCACATAGGAGCTAAGAGGCAAAATCCCAACACGACAAAATGAAAATTATCATTAGCTCAAGACTATTCACTTAATTTTCACCTTATTCTGTATGACATGTTAAGAGCATAAATAAATATAAAAAGTTTTCCAAAAAGACATTTTTTTCCATTTTCTTGTCATACACATTTTCTTGTGGTGCACCAGTATTAACTTCCTTTTAACATTTGAACAGTTTCTCAATAATAGCTCCAGGGGTCTCATTAACTTTTGGCCTGGACTGGAGCATGCTGCAAGTATGTTTGAAGCAAATAACATGGTTTTTCAAGTGTATCAGAATGTTTTTAAATAAGTTCTTAAGAAGGGACATTTTCCTTCACTCTGTGCCTTTAAGTACAACACAACCTTATGCTTTTAAAGCACGGATTCTGTTCATCAGTGAAAAAGAACATATCGCTCCCTCTCTCCAACATGCATTTTTCAGGACTAATACTTTACTGCTATTATTAGACAGCTGCTATAATAAACAACATATCCAGTTGCCTACTATAACAACTTAGATGAACTGGAGACATGATGCTTCTTACGTAGCTAAGAGTAACTTTTGTAAATGACTAATCCATGTTAACAGCTTCTAATTTTCTTCATCATAGTTGCCAGTTCTGTCAGCAGTGCAGAATATAAACATTAACAAAAAAAGACGATAAAGTAGCCTTGTAGCTTATTGACTTTGACTTCTAATTAAATAAATAAAATTAAATCAATTTAAATAAATAAATAAATAAATTTTGTAACACTAGGGATTCCTGCAGAAAGCATGTTCACGTACACCACCATACAACCACCAATCTGGCTAGTTTAAGACAACGTCAGAGGAAAACAGGTCTGTCCGAGCTCTGTACCCTAAGATTTCTTCATGAGTATGGCTGATCAACTGATTCTTTAGCATGGTAGAAAAAAAGAAGAGGCCATTTTTACACCATTACCTTTTAATTTAAAACATTTGTCCAGGATGCAAAAAATCTGAGGTCGCTATCATTGTGAACCTGAAGCAGTTCAAACTTGTATGTTCACAGCCCGGAGTGCCATAGCCACAATTCTTGTTAAGCACTTCTTAACAAGTCATCTCAAATGTCCTGTCTTCCTCCTATCTCTATTCTCACCCTAAACTTCTCGCCCTAAACTGATTTTATTTAATTCCTCCTCATCCCCAAGCTTCCTCTCATGCAATCAAGAAGCCACCCCACAAACTCTTCTGCAACCCTAATCTTTCTAAACCATGCCCTACCATCCCAAAACCCTTCCTACTCAAGAATCCCATATTAATGTGCCATTGATCTAAACTCAGACTAAATACCTCTTGGATGCAGCTGCTTGACTCCTCCAATTCTGCTTGCACAGGTACTGCTATTATCACTACCACTCTATCATTACTACTCTTGCTGCTGCTGTGTCTCGTTGCTTGCCTCCTCCATGTCCTCTCTCCCCACAACATAGGCCCTTCCACCGGCCAGCAGTATACAGCGCTTGCTGTTGGTTACTGTGGCTCTCCTGGTATTAAAGCAGCCTCAGCTGCTGGTCTGACAGGGATTTAACACAGGTCTGCACTTAACTAAAATCCACCCAGAGAGCCCCCTAAGGGCAGAAGCAAAAAATACATTTGTGAGAAAACAGGATGTATGGAATCCATATCATTAATGAGTCATTACAAAACTGCGTAGCAAGCAATCTGTGTGGTTAGATTATGTTCAAGACTTGTTTTGGTTAAATAGGCTTCTCCTCTTTCATCTTCCTTCTTCTTGTCTCAGCATGGTTGCCAGAATGCCTTTCTGTTTAAGCCTGGCAGATACAACCTGTTCAGAAGTGATGATTTTTTCCTTACCTTTTCTCTTTATTTTTCCTTGCCATACTCTCTCTCACAGTGATTCCTCTTATAGATACTGTCCCCTCAGTAGCTGTGTTTACCCCCAGTTAGCAGGTTGGATGTGTATGAGATTACAAAGGAAGAGATTAGATTTATTTAATATCACTTAAAAAGTTACAGTTAAGTCTTGCAGGCTTCCACCTTTGAATCAAAGGGATTTTGTCAGATTACATACACTGCACACAAACCAGAGTCACTTCAAAACTACAAGCTTATTTCAGAACCTAACCCACTCCAAAACTATTTAACAATTCATTTCCATTTGATTCCTGAAACAGAGTCCATAATCAAAATTACATACACTTTTAACATTACTTTTTAAACAACCAGAGCTTAAGTGATAAGAGAAAAACCACTCTTGCACAGCTGGAAAATGTTCTAGTTCACAAACACCCTGCTTTCTTTTTAGTTCAAAATGCTTTCACAATTCAAGTAAAGCTTATGCTCTTCTTAACCCATTGTAGGCAGAGAATGTTCTACCCCATTAAAATACCCAATAAAGAATTGCATTTTGTTACAAAATAATTTGCCACTATAGTTGATAGTATCTTACAGGCTAGAGTAGACACTATTAGCATCCCTTTTTTCTTTCTTATATGAAATATGTTGCATTAAGTTAATGAGGAAAAGACAACACTGTATGTTATTACTTCTCATAATTGCTGATTTCCTGCCATGAAGAATTTGCTTTGAGCTGTGAAAGAATATGAATTCCAACTATATGTGACCTGAATGTTTACAATGAAACAATATATAAATGATAGACTTTGGGGTAGGAGGGACATTTTACATTGCAGCACAGAATTATTTCAGTTTCTGCCTCTAGTTTTCAAACAAGATGGCTGCACACTTATTATCAGTAAATGGGTACAAAGTCCAGTCACATAGAATCATAGAATCATAGAATCATTAAGGTTGGAAGAGACCTCCAAGATCATCGAGTCCAACCATCAACCCAACAACACCATGCCCACTAAACCATGTCCCTAAGCGCCTCATCTACCCGTCTTTTAAATACTTCCAGGGATGGTGACTCAACCACTTCCCTGGGCAGCCTGTTCCAATGTTTAACTACTCTTTCAGTAAAGAAATTTTTTCTCACATCCAATCTAAACCTCCCCTGGCGCAACTTGAGGCCATTTCCTCTCGTCCTTCCGCCAGTTACTTGGGAGAAGAGACCGACACCCACCTCGCTACAACCTCCTTTCAGGTAGTTGTAGAGAGCAATGAGGTCTCCCCTCAGCCTCCTTTTCTCCAGGCTAAACAACCCCAGCTCCCCCAGCCGCTCCTCATAAGGCTTGTTCTCCAGACCCCTCACCAGCCTCGTTGCCCTTCTCTGGACACGTTCCAACATCTCAACATCCTTCTTGTAGTGAGGGGCCCAAAACTGAACACAGTATTCGAGGTGCGGCCGCACCAGTGCTGAGTACAGGGGCACTATCACTTCCCTGCTCCTGCTGGCCACACTATTTCTGATACAGGCCAGGATGCCGTTGGCCTTCTTAGCCGCCTGGGCACACTGCCGGCTCATGTTCAGCCGGCTGTCGACCAACACCCCCAGGTCCTTTTCCGCCAGGCAGCTTTCCAGCCCCCTTCCCCAAGCCTGTAGCGCTGCATGGGGTTGTTGTGGCCGAAGGGCAGGACCCGGCACTTGGCCTTGTTGAAGCTCATACAGTTGGCCTGGGCCCATCGATCCAGCCTGTCCAGGTCCCTCTGCAGAGCCTTCCTACCCTCGAGCAGATCAACACTGCCGCCCAACTTGGTGTCGTCTGCAAACTTACTGAGGGTGCACTCGATCCCCTCATCCAGATCATTGATAAAGATATTAAACAGAACTGGCCCCAATACTGAGCCCTGGGGAACACCGCTCGTGACCGGCCGCCAACTGGATTGAACTCCATTTACCACAACTCTCTGGGCCCGGCCGTCCAGCCAGTTTTTAACCCAGCGCAGAGTACACCTGTCTAAGCCGTGAGCCGCCAGCTTCTCCAGGAGAATGCTGTGGGAGACGGTGTCAAAGGCCTTACTGAAGTCCAGGTAGACCACATGAGATGGTGGTCCATCTGACTGCTCCAGCCTGACTGCTCCTGTGCTGGCTGGGACCCGCATCTCCACGTCCCCA
>NW_008825619.1:2421803-2422168 GCF_000699105.1 Pygoscelis adeliae | reverse complement strand
AGGTCAGGCTGACAGGCCTGTAGTTCCCCGGATCCTCCTTCCGGCCCTTCTTGTAAGGGGCCGGAAACAGAAACATGAACCGAAACAGAAGGGTGGAGGGGCAGAAAGAAGGACAACACTGACAAAGACAACTTCTTACTATACAACATCAGTAATATTTCTTGATAAGAAACTACTTCACTAGTAGGAAACAATCTCAACGTGTTTTCATAATACATATATACACATGCCTAACCAAGAGACTTGTTTTACTTTGTTGCTGAAGATCTCCTGTTAGGCTTTTCAAATGCTAGTGACTTTGCATCATATTTTTGGAAAACAACTGCAGTGCCAGAATCTCAGGTACATTTCTGCCATCGCTACAC
>NW_008825619.1:2411872-2421785 GCF_000699105.1 Pygoscelis adeliae | reverse complement strand
CTACATAGCAACTTCTGAGAAACCGCATTAAAACACCTTTTTCGGTATAACCTCAGATCAACGGTTTTCAATATGAGGCACAGAACTATTTAGAAATTCTCTCTACGTAAATACTGTACACCATAGCCCATCATGGTTTGCTCACTAAGCAGTCTCTTAGAAACTGTATGTGACCCCAGAAAACGACTGCTCCCAGGAAGGATCCCAATATGAAAAAACATTCATTAAACTTTGCAAAATGCTAGCTAGTTTATGTATTATTCTCCTCCCTCCACCCCAATTTATATATTTTTCATAAGGAAACTTGATCAGGAAGAGAAAGATAGATGTCCAAAGATGTGTGACAACCGATGCCAATGAAACATAACAGAATCCAAGCCTTGCACATTCTACATATAAAATTTTACTTTTCTTCCAGGCAAAATATTGAAGCTAACAGTGACTGGGAGAATCAAACTGAACTAATATTTTTGAACAGCTGTCTAAATGCAAACTTTAAATTATGTTTTTCTGTGGTTCAAGAAATCAGTACAGCTTGTTCAGAGCTTTTCTCCTGCATTTTTCTTTAAACCTTTGAAAAAGTGCACCTACTGTCTTGAAGAAAGCATTAACAAGTGAAAATAAAGACAATTTCAAAAAATCTTGTCAACCTCCCTAAAATAACCAGATAGTTTTTAATCTCTTTGATAATCATGTTTTTAGATAAAACACATTTTATAAGGTACAGAGAAAAAATCCTTCATATAGACATAGGAAGCAGTATGAGAGATACAACAGATGAGATGCAACATCCATTGGCAAAACACAAAAATATTTGTACTTCACCAAGTTTCTTATGTACACACACTGCAATTCTTCAGAGAGGTATAATAATATTTACTTACAATAAATTTTATTAAAACAAATTATTAAGCAACATTAATTCAAAAACTTGTGATCATGTAAATTAGAAGAAAGTAGTGATAAAACAAGGATATGCATGCCAAAATATAGATGGATTGAATGAAAAGCAGACTTGTCTGTGCTAATTAACGTGACAATTCAAGGCATTTGATATGGAAAACCAAAATGCAGCATAAAAAGATCTATTCATTCTAACTAAAACAGTATGCAAAAAAATTACAATGAGTTAACGAGTGAAAAAACAAACATCCTCTCCTATCCAAATCTGAGCACTGAATGAAGACTGAATGGAGGTGTTTTCTTTGTTTGGGTTTCTTCTCCATGTTTGATCAGAAATCACCAAAGGGTGCTAAAGTGACAGTTACTCAATGACTTCAAAGCGTAAGTAGGACTGAAAACTGAAATGCTAACAGGGAGGCTGCATTTAGGCTATGGTAAATAAGGTGACCCAGTAATGTATTCTCCAATGACATGGAACAGATCTGTGTTGTCTAATGGATTTTATTATCTGTTTTAACCATTAGGTGTTTTTGTGGTTTGTTTTTTTGGGTTTGGTTTCCCCCCCCCCCCCCCCCCCCCCCCCATGGATATGAACAGAGAGTCCAACTTCATTTTTTCTTTCATGAATCATTAAGACACTTTGGTCTTCTGGTCACCAAGTAGGAGACAGTATCTACTTATTTATATATGAACATTCATATGTATAACAGAATTCAACTCATCAAATTGGTAAAGGAAATCATTTTTTAAGTAGTGTTTGGGAAAAAAGGAGATAGAAGGATGCATGACTGGATTTACTAGAATCTAGTGGAAGGGCAGAGCTGCAGTGAGGCAGACCTGTTGTTTCAGTTCATCAAAACATCTCTGCCAAAGCTTTAAAAGTTTAGAATCAAACTTAATCACACCACTAATTGTTCATCTACCAGGTACAGTACATACATCTTTGTAAAAACAAAACATGATAAAGAACACTGCTGTCTTAGACTGGCTGAATGTTGGTGCACATCTAAATGCTTATGCTTCCACATAAATCTGCTAATACAAACTTGCATTTAACAGGGATTCAAATGGAATACACCAACAACAGAGCTAAAAATGGAACAAAAGATATCTGTTAATTTATCATAGTAAGACCCAAGGAACTTAGCTAATTTCAGAAGATATTTTTGAGTGTCATACATATCCAGAATTAAAAGATACATCTCTGCTGTTCCTAGGGACTTTGTACATACAAATTGGATTATTGGATGCTAGAGGATATTTATTCTGCAACAAATCTCCAGTGAAAAAAAAAAATGTTTAAACTTCATTCATTCTTCAGCTTAGTCCAAAAACACCAGTGACAAGTTTCACCCTAAAAATTCTGTAGCCATGTAGTTATCCTGAAGGATGCAGGAGAATCATTATATGAACTTGTGAAATCTGTGGATTGCAGAGGACGTCGTGCAGTTCTGAGGAAGTCACAATGGCTTTTATGTATGGAACTCAGTGACATGGTCTAATGATTTGGGTATTTTTTCTTCATGGCTGTGCTTAACTTTTGTTAAGACTTACATATAGGAGTTTAGCTTGACGAACGTATCAGCTATGCCACGTAAGAATAAAGATCCTCATTTTGTAGTCACTATAGCCATAGTTTCTGACTCTCAAATACTACCTGTCTAAACTACCTCAAGTCACACACAGAACAGGATCTTTAAGGAAAGATGGGCTTGAACAGACAGGAAAAATACATTCTATTGGATCTACTACATAATGCATTTTATTATATTTGCTGGATGTCATGAAGTTGGAAAAAGCAGATGAACTTGCAAGTCCCCACCCTTTGTAGGTCCTTCAAGAAGCAACAATAACCCAGCTAAATATATTTAAAAATTGCAAAAGTGGGCAAGGATTTACTATATTTCTACCAACTTAAAAAAGCTTTAGTGCAGACACCACCCCGGAAGACGCTGGTAGAGATTTAGTGACAAGAGTGCCATCTACTGAGTGAAGCTCTATGCTTCCTGAAGCACGTAGGCTTTCCTCCGAGCTCTGCAACTCAAGAATACAGCCTAACCCTATGTCATTTCATGACCACAACACAAGGTGGCTAGTCTCTGGATGGCACATCCTACTTAATTAGGATATACAGCCATCTTAATATTAGAAGTCTTGTTAATAGCTTTTGGAAAATTGCATTAGTCTAATTTTTCCAGATGAGAGCATAATTGTTGGCCTAAAAAAGAAAAGTCAGTGAAAAAAAGATTACGGAGCCAGGTTGTCAAATGTGGTTATTAATATAATACTCATTCCCTATTGCTTGTAGCAGCCACTGGTTTAAGTGACACATGCAACATTTTTCAAAACAGTGATACAACAGTTCATTCTGTAACACAGCTTCTTGCAGATAGCTGCCTCATCAGGCTTGCAAGGTAATCGACTATTTTTCATACTTAAAAATGCAAAAAAATCTTTCAAACTGTATGAAGAAGTATTAAGCTCTTCATGGGCTAGATGTGTTGCCACTGATCTCTTTCAGTGAAGTATAATACTGACTATTCTTAATTAATGAGGATACAGCTAGAAGTGATCCATAAAGAAAATTTTAAATTGGACAAGTGGCAACAAATGTTTTCAGCTTTTGGCTTGGTACAAAATGGGGAACAACCTGACTAAGCAGCAATAGTAAAAAATATTTGTAAGAATTACAATCATTCATTACTGAACAAAATAACACTATGGCAAAAACGGTAATTCTTATGTTAATTCAAAGGAATTCTGTATCTGGGACTAAGGCGGCAGTCTACTAGTAGAAGACGCCTGTCTATTTGTCACTTATAAAACCCACAGCTACAAACCCACAGAAAAACTAGAATCCTGAAGAGCAATCAAAATGCTAAAGGCTTCAGAAAGCATAAATTATGAGGAAAGGTTAAAGGAATGAAGTTTATTTAAAAAAAAAAAAAAAAAAAGTAGAGTAAGAACATGGGATATCCTAGTAGAGCAAAAGATTCACTGAAAGATTTAGAAAATTTTAGGCATAATGTCTGGACAGACATTTTAAGCATATTCAACTCTGTCTCAATGCAAAAAATTCATCAAGATCTTGAACATCTCTTCTGCTCTTACCTATATGTAAGCACTGAAATGGAAATCTAGGAATCTTTCAATTCTGTAGTGTCACTGTGAGCGATCATTCATCTTACAGAACCCAAGATGAAATAAATGTTTGAGATGCACTTAGTAGGTGGAGCTAGCTGGCTTCAGAGAAAAAAATAATTAAAAAAATCAGGTTCTCACTGGCTTGACAGCACTGGGACTACAATGCTTCCTTGTAGGTATCCCTAATATCTACTGTATCAGAATTTAAGAGTGGTGTTTCTTGTTTTACAAATGTTTTATGAAAACAAGTATCTGTTACTGATCTTCTGCTAAGGAAATTTTAGTTCAAAGTATAAAATAAGAAATAAGGCTATGTTATTTTCTCATATATTTTGTTACAACACACTGAACCTAATTCCTCAAGGCATGTAAACATATGCTTAAAGTAGGTGGACAACCCAATGAAGAGACTATTTCCTCACCCAAAAATTAGTCAGCGCCCTACAGGCTAGTGCTCACTAAACATATTTGATATTGGCTGTCCGCAACTGTATACTACAAGTGCGTGTTTGCGTGTCTGCACACGTAGGGAGGAAGAGAGGGCAGAAGCTTCAGGAGGGAAGAGAGGAATTCCCAAAAGGGAATTATGACTTGGTTGGGAGGTACACTAACTCCTGCAGCCAAGGAAAAGTCCTAACTCCCCTAGTCAAGAACAGCCTATATATCTAATATAACTCAGCTGCAATAGGGACTAAAGAAGCAGCTGGCTAACTCTGCTTGGCACTGCCCCCTCTCCTCTTCCTTTCCCATCATTTCTGCTTCTTGATCAGAGTTGCAACGTTGTATGGTCCAGTACAAAGTTACGGCTTCTCTGGCTAGACAGATCTAGACACCTAAGACTGCTAGAATCACTGCAAAAACCCAAAAGGTTGTGGTACTGTACAACAGCTGCCCTCCAACAGTCTCCCTGCACTACTTAAGCTGATAGCATGTTTACCCTGATTATGTAGACATTCTGGGCTGAGTGTCAGCGACCTCATTTATGACTCTTCTGGGTAGATACAAAACTGTAAGGGCATGCACCCACAAAGCAGGCAGAATGTCTGGGCTCCAGAGATTCAACTCTCCAGCTTGTTGCACGCTGAGTGGTGAATACACATATAAAATCTGAATCTGGAGCATTACAGATCAGTGGCTCAGAGACCTCGTGACCCAGAGAATCACAGTTCCTTCTCTCTCTTTTCCATCTGAAAATATAATTACTGCAGCCTTTGAAGAGGTTGAGCTTAGGAACACGGGACTGCAAGGGACCACTGAAAGGGTGACTACATTCAGTTCCACCCTTATTGCCAGCAACCAAGTGATAGCAAGATATCTTGCTCAGGAAGATTGACAGAACGTGTCAATCATGGCACTACAAATACAAAATTTTTCCTATAATCTGTAACAATCAAACTGTAGTAAAATGAAAAAAACATAGCCATAAAATTCACATGCAAACAAGAAAGAAAACCAAAAGCATAACCAATATTTTAGGCTCCTGCAATAATGGAAAGTTATATAAAGAAATAAGTTGCAAATGATCCTACAGAGGAAGCCCATATCACACAGGAAAAGCAAAACAAGATACAACACTTCAGATCTTATCTGGGAATGCAATCCCTTCTGCCCTCATCTTTAGTTTAAGGTTAAGCAGGACCCACCCGTTAAGCACTTCAGGATTTCAATTACAATGACACTGCTTAATCACCTAACACTTTGCCTGTGTGCAGCCAGTACTTTACCAGAAGACGAAAAATTATGTTAAAAAGCTAATTCACAAGCCATAGAGGAGAGAAAATGATTCTCACTGACTTTAATGGAAACAAAAAAAGGTCCTGAAGCACGGCAGTAAACCTTTATTTCCCAGCTTCAGAAACTGTTTTGTTGTACAATCCCATCAATAAATACAGCAATTGACATCTAAAAATATCTTAGATCCCTTATTCCCTCCTGTGCTTGCTTGGCTTTTCTAGAATTTCACCCCTCATTACTGCTTAAGAACCTTTTTATAGTGCCTCATCTAAATTTATAGATTACCAACATGTATCTTCACTTTGTTCTCTTGAAGCATAACACATCATCTTTCTTGCCTTTGTAACTAACTCCTTGTAATTGGTGGCAAATATCAAAATCCACAAAATGGATGGCTCTCCCCCCCCACTTGCTTGGCTGTAAGAAGATCCGTATGATTCATTAAAGGGGATATACTCCCTTTTGACTTACGTAATCAATAAAACATGACTTAGATCAGCAGGTTTATGGTATTATTTCATTGCCTTAAGACATGTGCTCATTTTCCCTTTTGCAACCATAAAAACATGAACTGAAATGGTAAAATTCATTTAATTCATATTCTTAGGGTGAAAAGCTCGTTTGGTGACATTCAGCGCGAGGAGGGGTTTCATTTTCTGAGGGCTTATAGGCTCCACTATAGCAACTGTTGTGAATCTCAGCTGATACCTGAATTAAATTACATTTAACTCTAAGTCATTCTGAGTAATTTGTTACTAATAGTGAGTTTAACAGCTATTCATGTAAATCATTGTGAAAGCCTTTAAATTACTGGATTTATTCAAGTCTTTAGATTCTTTTTCAATATTAAAACCAAAATGGATTATAATCTGTTTATCCTCTTTGCCGAGGCGCCTGCAGAACAAGAAAAATAAAGTCAGTCATTTCTGTGTGAAACACATAGTGCACGATGCTCCTATCAATGGTATAAAAATATGTAAGTGAATCCATGTTTCGAGCACAATATGAAGTAGTGAAACAGGAAACTGCAATTTTTGAGTCGAGTGTATTACCTAAGAAAACACTTTAAGCATCTTCTGGAGCTTTTACTCTCCAGGAAAAGAACTTAGCATGTAAGTTTCAGTGATGTGGAAAATGTTATAGCTTCAAGGTAAAGAAAACTCAAACAAACATATGAAGGTTAAAAAAAGGTTACGAGGGCTGTGTATGTAAAACATTGTGTTGCATACTTGATAACCCCATGGATAGGCACCTGAGTATTTGCACCTTATCTCACAGGCAAGAACAATAAAAACAAAGTGATTTTAACATATTATTACAAAGCCAGAGAAAATACACTTCTTTGGGGTAAGAAGGGCTACCCATAGACAGCTAATTTACAGTCATTCAAAAACCTAGACATCCAGCATGTGTATGTACCATGTGACACCATAAAACTTAGAACTCGGCAAAGATTTATTCATCTGCTTTGGTATGTGCCCAGATAGCAGGTTAAATTAATTAAAAAACGTACATGAAGTTAACTGTGTTCTTCAGACTTTGCAGGATTCAAATCTACTTGCATGATTACATCTCAGTAACCCAAGATCACCCTTCTCAATAAGCAGACATCAGGTTCGTAGGCATATAGTTAACTACTGGTTTTCATGGTTACTGTACCTCCACCACAGTATGCTTCCCACAATTCAAAAGTTATTAAAATAAAGTCCTCATCATTTGAAACAGGCTTAAAATAAATAATTAAAAGAAAGTAGCAAATAAAAAAATAAATCAATTGCACAATTCTCAATCTCAACTTTTCCCTCCTTCTTAAAAAAAACCCACCCAAATACTACTGCTGAGATGTTTGAGACAAATATTTAAGACAGGTCGAATAAAACCTAGATCAGCATTTTCACTTACTTGTGCGTCTAGAAAACTATGGCCCACCATGAATTGAAAGTTCTGCTTGGACTTTCATCCCATTTCATTGTTAGTAGGAAGACTTAGTCACGCTGAATAAACCTAAACATTTGTCTGTATTGGGAAGATTTTCCTCTGTTTGAATGTAGCTTTGAAGCATCAAGTAAGCTAACATTATATTGATTATTACTGATAAGCCAGAGCAGAGCAAAGCAAATTGAGGTCATCCACATGTCAGGTAACCTGACTGTCTTGAAATGTGCACAGTAAGATGTGTAACACAGACCACTTAACCCTAAGAAGGTTCATCTTGTGTATTATGCTTTAATTTTGTGGGGTTTTTTCATAAAGGTTGTCTTTAGGATTTATTTCCACTTTAAATACTCAAAAGTTTTGCATGAGCCTTATGTTTTCTGAGATGAACTGGTGGTTTACATGCTAAAAAGAGTAAGTATCTCCCCGTTTGAGGAAGGTGGAAGAGGTGGAGTTGTGATCAAAATATTTCGCTTTTCTCTAATTAGAACAATGAATTAAGGTACCTGACTGATGTAGCTTTTTCTTATTAACAAGTACAGGTGTCACTATGCCAGCAAATACAATTAAAGACAGACTTTTTTAGAATATTTGATAATTAGAAAGTAGATAAATCCACCTCAGGTACAACTGCCGTACAACCTCATTACTTACCCTCTTGAAATTTTTGCCACAACAGCATACATTCCTACAGCAGAAACACATTCTTTCTTAGAACAGCAGAATATTACTATTATAAGTATTGAAATTACTATAATGAATTTTTTTTTTCCTTTTAACAGATTAACACTTTTTTGGACATACTGTGTTTAGGATTTGAACTTTCTTTTGATTCTAGCTATGCTCCCATCTAAATGAACTACTAAGGAAACTAACACATTTGCTGTCTGAAGCAAAGTTGGAACATTGACTTGTTGCACAGTGTTTACTGCAGAAACAAAACAGCTGTGGGCATTCTTAACACTCACATTGTAAGGCTACAAGGAAAAATTTGATCTGGAAGCACAGGACCCATTTTTTCAATTCTATGCAAGAGCTAACAGATGCATGCCATGACTACACATGACGTTTTTAAAAGACATTTAAGGCACTGCGCACAGTCTTTTTCCTAGCCTCCACAGGCAGAGCCTAAGCAGCATTATCAAACATAATCATTAAAAAATGTGACAAGTTAAAAAAAAAACAGAAAACCAACCCAAAACTCAAAAAACTTTGTTTGAAAGTAAAGTTTTATTATTAAAAAGGTAAAGGCCAAGGATGTTTTATTTGTCTTCTTATTTCCAAGACAGGAGGAGGTATGAGGACTTTGTATTTGTCACAAATGTAGGGCGAGGGTTCATACAAGGGATAGGTTTTGAGGGTAGGCGAGATGCGTAGGGGGGCTAAATTAAAAATCAAATATGACTGTATGACACCTACAGTTAGGGCTTTAAAAACCACCACTAACTTGCTAAAATAGTGAAGTATTGCCAATTCAAATGAAGGTACTGTCAGAAAAAAAAAGAATTGCTGAGAGGCCTACCTACAGACAAAAGAGAGGACTTCCCTTATGCGAAGCCGCAGCTAACCACTGCCTTCACACAGAACTGCAAAGCAGTAGAAATCTTCAAGCCCGTATGTCACCTTGGGAGCCTGATACAGCTCTTTTCATGCCTGCTTCTGCAACTTGTATGTCAACGATCTTGATGCCCAACGGCGAGTTACCTGCATGAAAAAATAAGAAAGGGAAGACTGATGAGAAAAGTTACCTCCTCCCCTCACAACTGCCCAGTCAAAATCGGATGGTGTGTCCGCGCAGGAAGATTTTGCTTCGCCTCAAGAACACCGGCTTGTTTCTTGAACTTGAGAATTTCTTGAACGTTTCAGAAGAAAGAAAAGCCACCCATAACAATTAACATCTCTCAGCAACCCTTGAGAGATGGGCTTACACACCATTACTTTACTCCTTCCTCACGGTTTTACACAGATTTGCGCCTCTTTGTTTATGGCCCAAATTACGATCCCGCAGTAACACCACCCTTGCAAATCTCTACACAGGCACGCAACAGTTTTGCGAGGAAACGCTGTCTAAAATGTCAAAACACAAGCAGCTCCTCAGTCTCTCCCGTAAGCAGCACCAAGCGGGATTTAAAAAGGAAAGTCCTCCACGAGAAGGGCCCCGCTAAGAGAAGTGGACTTTGTTTTAAAAAAAGAACGA
>NW_008825619.1:2379817-2411043 GCF_000699105.1 Pygoscelis adeliae | reverse complement strand
CCGGCCCCTGGAGGTCTGCGGGAGGAGGCCGAGAACGGCGAGTCCCTTACCCTGGGGGTTGCTTGTGCTGTGCAGGGTACAGGAGAGCGTTTTTAAGCATTTAGAGTTTCAGCCTCCAACTGAAAAGTCTGGAAAGCACTGTGATAGTCATCTCCCAATTTTTGGATCGGTAGACTTCCAGCTTTGCAGGGTTACTCTGAAATCTGTCGGTCCTTCATGCTACAGTTAGATTGGATCTTTAAGTTTGAATAGTCAGTATGACTAGAACAGTAGTTAAGTCTGCTCTTAACTGTTTGCTGAATCAGGGCCTTCTGCCGCATGTCTCCTGTAGAATAATGGAGTATTTTTGTATGTGTCTTGGTTTTTGAAATAGTCTATTTGGATAATTGCACATGAAGCAGCTTTCGATGTGGGTGAATTTTTAAAAGGCGTGAGCTTGAGGCATGTGCCTTCCTTCTGCAAAACTCAAATTGTTGCAGTTTCTGGAAAGACCACTGTCAAGTCTAATGAGTTAACTCTGTTTCCAAGAAATGTGCACTTTTCCCTCCTTCACGCCTACAACAGGTGAAGCCAATTCAGTTATCGTGGTTTAAAACAAAAACGACTTTACTCACACTATCATGAATAATTTCAAGCATTTTAGAGCCTTTGGTTTGTGTTTGTTTCATCTGCACTCTCAATATGCTACACAAAACAGTGATTAAGTGAGTTATTTCAGTTTCGTTTTCAGTTTCACTACTGGAGTCTCAAATAGCCTGGGGTTGTGTTTTGTTTTGTTTTGTTTTTAATCCAGAATCAATTATTTAATTTCATTCTTATTTAGAAGTTTCAGGAAAGCTTTTTTAGTTACTACTTCTTTTTATCATAATTTGGAAATCTGCTTCACAGAGGATACTCATCTGTGCAGGACAGTCTAGGTAAGCAATATAAATATTTAGGCATTCGTATGGATACGTAAGATTTCTGTATCAGTTTTAAGTGAATTTATTATGCACAGGTATTTACAGGATAGGTACTTTAGCTTTGGACAGTATTCTAGGAACTTAAAGACATTTTTCTCAGATGCTATCCTGTCTATATTTAGAAATTGCCTTTCTGTAACATTCCAAACAGGCAAAACCAATACAAATTGAGCTTCTGTGTCATGTTTAGTTCTCCAAACTCCTGGGGTTCATACAGTGAAGAAGCATTAAAAATACTCTAGATTATGAACTGTACCTCATACTGGGAAAGTAATTATAAAGGATCCATAATTCTTGGATGTAAGTCTGCCAAGATTGAGACACTCAAGGTATAAACCTACTCCTTGCTGTTATTAAATTTATCTGTTGTAAAGTACAGCTCCAGAGAAATACTTTGTCACTTTCTGGATTCAAATAAAATAGCAGACATAAATTATGGCATTTTGTGTGCTTATATATAAAATATACTTACATGAAGAGTTTATGCATGCTGGTATAATTTATTTTTATCACTATCTATGAGGCATCCTTTGCGCTGATAAATAGTCTTTGTGTTGTGTTTCCGTTCCCCTAGTTACTGTTATGCTACAATGTGGATGTGATTTCTTCTATTTAAAAAAGTTGCATAGCAAGAATGTGTTATATTTCGGTAATCTTTCAGCTGTGATGAAAGCCATAATTATATATAAAATTAAACTGAATATACTCTTAAGTGTCTTCTAGTACAGGGGCATAAAAGGGACACCACCTTGTCGATTTTCATAACATACACTTCCTTTCAGAGGACTTGTAGTATGTTTCAGCCTCTAAATACTTTGAGTTCTGTCACAAATTTAACATAGTTTTTCGTGAACCTCTTTGTTTCATGATGAGTTGTGACCCTTAGGAGGCAAAAAGGCAGTCAGGAGACTGCTTGGACTTCCCCAAGATTCCTAAATGTTTCAAGAAATTTGGAATAATTTTGGGGAAGGAATGAAATAAGGGGAACACAGGTTAGATGCTTTTTGCCCAACCCGTCTGCTGTAAATCTTCTGAATGAGACAAATGGTTATATTGATGTAAACCTATATGAGAAATAAGATCCTTGTCTTTAATTTTCTTACAAAAATTTTAATGTGTCACATAGTGCTTATCGAAGATGATAAAATGAATTACGTACATATTTCTAGAAGCTATAGAAATCTGCATAAAATTACTTCTTTTGAAAGCGCACAAACAAAATTTTCGGTATTGAATATCTGTAACTACAGTTTTGTAACTTTTTAATGTACCTCCATAGCTGGCTGCATTTTTCAGAATCTGAAGCTTTAGGTATTGCAATAATTTTCACAACAAGGTAGTGTGTGAAAATGTATGTGACTGGTTTTGGAAGTTTTCATCTAAACCTTGCCAATTTTATAGAACAAATATTAATTGATCTATAAATGATGAAAAATTGAACATTAAATTGATCTAATGTAATGTGCTGTGAACTTGCTTTCTATAGCTCACACATACTTGCTTCTAATTAAAGAAGATAGGATATCTTCTGGTAGGAAGATTTGCAAAATATTCCTGAATACTTCACAACTGTGAGTGTAAAATCCTTAAGTGAGGTCTCAGGCACTTACAAGGTTCTTGACTTTGGAAACAATCCAAGTGTTACCTTATAGAACCTGCATTCATATGCTTTGGTGGCTCACACTGGGCTATGTGAAAGCGCTGCTGAGCCCAATCTTATGTGACTTTATCTCCCCCATCTCTTTAAAATAATTGAGACTGATTAAGTTGTCCTTGAGTCCCACCTTGATATATATGAGCTTACCTTCAATAGGGAAGTTCTTGCCCCTGAACTGCCAGTGGAAGTACTTCATTCCGAGTCCTTCTGTATCGTTATTTGAAGTGTTATCTGCACCCTTTTTTCAGCACTTACAATCAATGCGGTTCACCCTTCTTTGGGAGTTTTCTCCTTTTGGATTACCTCCTCTTTCCTTTGAGCTGTTGGATGAAATCTTAGGTTTTTTGTCTGTTATTCTGGTTGCCAGGAAATTAGCACACTGGAAAATAGTGCTTGCATTTAGTAAGCAAAATATGTGAACAGCACCTCTAGACAGCTTGTTATTTAATAGATAAAATTAATTGAAGGACTTTTTTTTTGTAGGAAACTCCAGCTGTAATAGAAAAAACAGCCTTTGTGCTAGTGTATTACAGTTACATCCTGCTTTATTATACATATGCAGCAAGATTTAGTTAACGTAGTTTATAAGTGGTGCTCACTTGACTGTGTAGTATAAACCAGAGGAAAAGGAATAACTAGATTTTAATTTTTGGTGTACTACTGCACTTTTTACACTTATTTATTTATTTTTCAAACCAACACTTTATAGCGTTAAATTTCTACTTGTTTTCCTACAGCAAATCATAACAATAAATGCTCAGAACTTGTACAGTAGATTGCTTTTTCTTAAAATGCTTTAGTCTTTTTCTACAGAAGACTACCATTCTAACCGCTAGTATGTAGTATCATTAAAACTGTTAAACTTACGTGTGCACTTATCTGACGCACACAGTACAGGGTTAGCTAGCTAAAATAAAAAATAAAAAAACAAGCTAGAAATCTTTGATACCTAAATAAATGCTTTTGTTATAGTTGTACTGTTCAATATCTGATCTTGGCATTTTAGCATATTGTGAAAACATACAAAACCAACACTGAAGGTACAGAAGGAAAAATCTGTTGAATTTGTACAAAATATACAACTACAGTAATGCCCCCTAGGATCTATCTTCTCAACTTACTGCCTAGGTTGTATTTTGAGCTATGACAAGTGGTTTTGTTATGTAATTGTAGCCAATTGCTGCCCCACCACCAGAACACAGATAGGATTGAATGTTGCCTTTGTTCATCTGTACCTATACTTGTAGGGGGGTGAAAATTAGAAATTACATTCTGTACAAGCTTGTGTGTATAACATTAACCTTTCTTAACTGACAAGTGAATTTAGGACAACTGCTGCAAAGATAAGATGTTTCTTAGCATTGTGCTTAAAGCTGAACTAAAGCTTTAACATGCAGAGAACGTGACGCTTTAGTATAGAAAGGTTAGTCATGTATTTATTTTTGTTTAAATTTTTGTTAAGAGTAGTGACCGTTTAATGTAAATTATTGTCCTTGCCGGTGTCCCTTAGTGTTCTGAAACAGCATCTTTACATAAGGTAAGTCAGCATATTCAAGTAGATCTAAAAGAGAGATGGTTTCTAAAGCAGCTTAGTTTTGCAAGATACTTTCACCATAACTCAAAGTCACGTTGGACTGTACAGGCACAGGTATGCCAGCTTGTTCTGACCATTCGCAGAGGGGCAAGAAGTAGTTTAGGCAACTGGGATCAGAAGTTGCTGCTTTTGCAGCTGCTGTCTCCTTTGTGTGGAGAAGACTGCTGGTTCTTGTGTGCCACTTCTAAGCAACTCCTGCATGGCTCATCATACAGGTAATCTCCGGTCTATAGTATAGAACAAATTAACTTGCAGTTAAATTCATTGCAGTGTTGTGAAATTCAGAAGAGTTTTGGCATATTTTCTTTCTCCCCAGTGTTACCTACCCATTGTCACAAGGTCAGAAGTCAAAAATGTACTCTTACTTTCATTTCATTGCACAAGTTGCCTAGGAGATTGCTGTTACAAGAAAACTGGTAAGGGTTTTATGCTGGAGTTTGCTTATGTGTATGCTTCCTTTATTTTACAGTGTGAATGGGAGGTTAAAACAGCTTCCTATTTCTTCTGCATTAGAGCAAATAGCACCAATTCAACTAAACATCAGTCCTCTCTAGATTGTCCTCTGTTATGGCTTAAGTGCACGAATTAATCTTTTTAGGCTATAAATTGGCAATCTTGTAAGCCTGTTTTCTGCTTCTAGGTAGTGGAAACTTACTTTCTTGTCATTCTCTATTTCCATCTGATTTTGGGGAACAAAGAAGGAAACAAATACTGTCTTGCCCCTATGTTCTATACTTGTATCTTGTTGCAAAAACAGAGAGATTAAGGATATTATTAGATTAAAATACCTCATAGATGCTTTATGAGCAAATTTTGGAGAAAATTTGCTCCAAAAATTTGGAGCTAAAAAAGCTCCTCATTAAGAATTAACTAACTATAAATAGAATAAATAAGGTTTGTCATATGCTTGAAAGCTAACATTTTAATTTAACAGCAAGGACAATTTTGGCAAGGACATAACAAACGTACTTACCTATTTGCAGATTGTCCACATGGTTACCTGTGGTTTGTGGTTAGAATAATCCAGAATCGGAGCTTTGAACTAAGCATCTGTAGAACAGGTATTTTTTTCATTCCTGTAATGGTTACCACATTTCAAAATGTCATGGGCAGCATTAGCAATGATCTTTTTTTCTCCCTGGGGAATTAACAGAGGAATGCTCCCAAGTTGAAAGATCCATGATTTGATTTTAATATTGCACATAAATTACACACAAAGGCAATGCATTTTTGGTGCTTATTTATTTATTAGTTGCACCACACCCAAAGCATTTGGTTTTAAAAGAAAAAAAACCCCACATGCTAAGTAAATGAATCCCAAGATTTCAGATTTCCACTGTTAATAACGTGGCTTTTGTTTACTGACTGTTACACACATTCAATTGTATAGAGGGCCTTTAGCAAGTGGAGAGGTGTGTTTTGAAGGTGCTGGGAGTCTAAAGGTTCTGTTTAGTGATTTTAAAGATGAACACAGCAGTTTGACCATTTATAAAAACTAGTTTCTTTCTGTGCCTAAATGCAGATTTTCCAATCTGTAGACAATAAGGTTTTATATTTGTTGGTTACGTATGCGGTTTTGTGTATGAAGTTCCAATTATTTTGCTTTGAATGTAAATAATAAGGTGTCATAATGGAACAGAATTTCACACAAAGAAATGCTGCATAGAGTTTTCCCTTATAATACTATTTCCAGCTGCTGCATTCCAATTTTCTTTTTACTTAAGAAGAAAAACAACATTAACAACCCTGGATTTATTATTCTGCATACTGGCAGTAGTTCCACTGTATGCCATCTTGGGCCCAACTCTGCAGCTCTTGTTCTGAGTAGTTGTAATTCATTCATGTAGCCTTGTGAGTTGGCTAATTGAACTCTTGACAGTGGAATTTTTAAGGACACCTTAATTTGCTGGGTAGGACAGTTTACCAACAAAATTCTGTTCTGTGAGTTCTGCTAGTATATTTTCTCCAAGAGACAATCTTATTCTTGAATACTGGCATTTATACTTCTAATGTTGGGGGGTGGCTGTTCATTGTTATTATTTTTAACAGATTTTTTACTTCTTTTATTTATTTATTTTATTGGGAATAGACCTTAATGGTGATGATAATTTTCACAGCATGATCATTGCTCTTTTAAAGACCAGGAACTATGTTAATTAAAAACACAAAAGCAATTAAGCTAAATATCTTCTCCCTTCAAACTTGATATCTATTGCTTTCGTTATGGACAACTGATTTTCTTTTGCACAACGTAGAGACTGCTAGTGATTGTTGCTGCTTCTGTTATGTGTTTCTGTACCTCTCTGTATTGATCCTAATTTCTTTCACAAGACTGCCGAGGAGCATTTAACCAGGATTGGTTTTGTATCTTTTAATGATTCTGACAGAGCCTCCTGACCTTGATTTATCCTTTTCCTCCGCCTTAATAATAAAACCAGTGTTCTGCCCAAAGTCCATTGAGGTACTGCCAACCACTATCAGGATTTTTATATATCTCGCTTTTGACTTCCTTTCCTTCAATAACCAGTAAGGAATGCTTGTCTCTGTTTCTTGTGGCTCTTTTTGATGGCTGACAACTTTTTTTTTTTTTGATATTTTGCTTCTTGAAGGGTTGCACACCTATTGACAGTATCAATGTTTGCTGTCTCTATATATGCTTTTTGTTCTTGTGCAGCTTTTATTAATTTTTAATTTCTCTTATAATAAATACCATTTTCCGTAGTAGTTTGGCAATAAATCTGGTGCTGTAATTTGGAAAAACTTGCATCTAAGTGGACACTGCTTTTTCCCAAGTATGGTTTTGCTGTTGTTATATATAATGGCTGGTTTCTTTTTAAAATGTATTCTTACTTTTCTTCCTCCTTCCCTTTTGAGGTATATGAAGTATTTTTGTAAAATTTGTCAGATAAGTCCTATTTCTAGTAGACTGTGTGTCTCTGATGAAACAGGTTTATTTCTAGTTCTTGAAAGCTTTTCTTTGGGTACCAGTTATGTATCAGCACTCCATATATTACTTTTTCCCTCTGCTGTTAATTTTCGCCTCTGCTGTGCCTGTGTGTGGTTCTTTTGGGCAAGTTTCATGTTCAGTTTGTCCCAGTAGAACGCAAGACAACTGAGAGGAAAGTCCAGTTTATTAGTTTTCAGCCCAGTCTTTCTATCTAACATCCTTAGGAATTTACTCATAACCTTTATCATTGTATAATATGTACATCTTTATACAGTGTCTCATTCTCCCAGCTCAGTAATACATGTTCTCTGAGCTGGTGTAATAGTTCCCGCAGCCCCTGTGTAACCTTTGCTCTCCGAAGGATAGATACGCGCTCGTCCTTTCCATCAGTCCTGTGCTTGTGGGTGCTGAACTGATTTGGTTTGCTGCCAAACAGCTCAGCCCTCTTGTTCACCCCTGGGCATTGATTGTCTGCTGTGCATAAATATTAGTTCACTCAGGTTCTCTTTCACAGTGCTGCCATATACTGCAAATTGCCCGCTCATGTTAGGGCATCTTTTTGAGCATTATGTCTTTGAAATTGGGTTCTGCTTTAATCGGTCCATTTGGGTGTAATATAAACTGCAACAGAGTATGTATTCAAACTAATAGACCCTTATTTGATTACTGACCAGTCATGAGAAGAAGTGTCTTTGTTAGATTGGGATGTTTTATGAGTTTGACCCTGGTACTGGGGTTCATTTGGTAACATTTCTGAGGAAGAGGAAAAACTTTGCACTAACACTGGAAGAAGAATGGAATGAAAGATAATATGTGTTTAATGAAAAAAAATGGGATTATAGTGTATCAGAAGGGCTGAAGTGGGAGAAATTGATGGGTTTAAGGTGGAGCATGAGTACACTGAGACCATTTCATTTGAATAAATTGTTCAGTGGTAAAGATTTTTTTTGTTTTTGTAATTTACATACAAAAAGCTCCTTTGACCCGTCTCTTCAGGGCAAAAGAGTAGACCCATGTATGTCTGTAAAGTGACATCACCTTGGATAATGTCATCATTCTGCTACAAGACCGTCACTGCAAAAAGTTAAACCATGTGAAATGGTGAATCTTTTTATGCTAGGACTGAATCCTCTCTAGCATTATATTACTATTGGACTAACAAAACATTCTTTGCTTTGTGGCTCAGGGGAGATGGAGCCACAAAGAGTGTATCACAATGCAATAAATTTCTAGTCTTTAAAAATTAAAAACAGTGTTTCATGGGGAACATATTTCAGGAAAATGAAAATATTTGGGCCACTAAGGTATTGTAGTATATCGAATTGTTACTCCGCTGCCTAATAACTTGCTTTGTTATTATTGTTGTAGATCATATGTTTGTGATATTTACCCTTCTCCCATTTTTAATTTGAACGTCTTCATTTTCCATGAATGAAGACATCTAAGAGTAAAGAGCAAGAAGTAATGTTGCTATTCTGGTTTTGTGTGTTCTAGAACTTTTTATGTGGCAGTTGATTGCAAATTGTACAGTATTGCAAAATTTAGTTTCTGAAAATGTCTGACTCGCCATTGACTTTGCATAGTTTACTGTTTATCATGGCTTTGCCTTTTTCAAAAAGGAAGTGAACTATTCCCCTTTCCTCTTTTGGAACTTGTTACAGAGAGCAGGTAATTAGTGTATGCACTTGGAAACACTGTAGAATAACAAGATAAAATTGAAGTTCTAGGTTCTAAGGGTTAAGTTAAAAAAAAAAAAAGTTTTGCATCTTTGTACCACTTGTTGTACTATGCCAGTTCTACCACTTTTTTTTCATTAAAAAACCCCTAGAGTTCTCTCTTACAGATTAAAAAACAAAAAAGGTTTTGGTTTCACCTGCTAATTGTATTCAGAGTTTTAAAGAACTTCTGACATGTTTTTTAGCTGCCTATTACCTGAATCTTCATGCCTTTAGAAACAGCTGCATCTCCTAAAAACTTCACACTATACCACTGCAGAATTTCTGGGTGGCTGTGATCTGTCACACACAACCTCCCCTGTCCAGGCTGGTCCCTGAACTGCCGTGAGAGGAGAGCTTTCTGGAGTCTGCTGTAGCACCATGACTGCTGTCCAGACCATCCTTTTCCTATGGAAAGCAGGATGGTGGAGAGAGGAGGCAGTCTACACATATGTTGGGACAAGATTTGAGATAACATATGGCCTGAGTGCTTCTGTGTCCCAAGGTTTAGAAATAGTCTATGATTTCCGAAATGTATATGTTGGACCTACAGAAGTAACTGTACTTATTAATGGCAGTGTTAACAACATGTAAGAATATATCCCAATACTTACGCGTATATACAAATATACTTTGTATAGCAGTCTTTATGTGGCATCTTGGTCTCTGAGAAAACTTCTGAAATTTGATGGCATCTTGGGAAGTGTCATAGCAGTAGGAATTTTCTTCTTTTATGCTTATTTTTGTTGTTAAGGTTTTTCTAATACTATGCTCTAAATTCTGCAGTTATCATTCCTTGGGTATCATTCCTTGGATATATTATGTTAGTATTGCTTTTATCTCAAATATATTTCATAAATAGGAGAAAGTCTGTGAAGTGTTCGTTATAGTATTAGGCTTTCTGTATATGCTTTTTTTTTTTTCTGGATATCTGTTTATTTTACAGACTTCAGAGTCTTTCAAATAATATTCTTTCTTTCAGTTTGGAAATTTCCAGTGCTCTACAAACCCCTACAATTCCTGGATGAAGCTTTAGAGATACAGGGGATGTCTTTTCATGTGGGTGTATGTATCCAAAAGGACAAGATTTCTTCCATTTAAAATAACTATTAAGATAATGAGCGGCTTTTCAGTAACTCTGAAGTTGCCAAAAGAAAAATGCCTTAAAAATATGTCAAAATTTCACTGAAGTTTTTGCATAACGGAGAGTTAACAATAAAACCGGATTATATGGTTTATGAATTAACTAGGCCTTGTTTTTGCTTAATCAAAGCTCTTGGCTTTAAGAGTTGGCATTTCAGGATCTGTAGCTGGTACCTGTCTGCATTATACTGGTTAAAGCTGCTCTCTACATAAATCTTCCTGTGTTTCCCCCCGCCTCTCCCCCAGGCAGTAATACAAGATTAAATTGTGTGCTAGTGTGTTTTTCATCTCCTCATTTCCCTGGTTAATTGAGAAATGGCTGTATGTTCTTAGAAGTTTCTACTAAGAGAGGAAAAGAAAAGCCATAGCCTAAGATTTATAGCAAAACCATGGAAGTTATTCGCCTCTTCATCCATTCCCTTTTCTAATACTGTAGTTCAGCGTGGAATAGATTCATGTTTTCTTTTTCTTCCTTCTGTTATAATTGCAGCTTTCAGGGGACTAAAACAAATACTCCTGTTTGACCCAAATGTTTCTGTATTTGTATATAAAGAAAAGGAAGACAGAATACTTTTTTTCCTATGTGTACTCTTCAGTAGGTAGTTACCTTTCTCTTCATAGTATCTTGCATACTGAAATTATGAGCTTCAGTTCTCTGTTTTATATTTTAATTGTATGTGCAAGAAATTATGTTTCATTGATGTTCTAACATTATTCCTAAGTATATCTCAAAAGAGTTAACGTAAGAAAAATACTTCCAGTACCCATTCATTCTTTCTGGGTTGGATCCTACATTTACCTTTCTTCTCTCCTCCTGTTACTTTAAAGCAGTCGTCTGGTGCTGTGGATGAAAAAGAGAGTTGCTTTTGAAAAAAAATACTGTAAGTTTAGGCCCAACTGAGATTTGATCTGATTCTCCTAGAAATTGTGCTCACTAAAGCCTTGAAATCCTCATCTTACCTGAGTCTTCTTGGCTTGGCAGCTGATTTGATAGTGCTCATCAATAACTTTTCCCCAAAACCTTGTTCTTTCATGCCATTCTTTTTTTAGAGATGAGCGCAGCATGGAAATACATCATTCAGAAAGATTATATTTATACTCATGAGTGGTTACAAGGTGCCCAATACATAGGTGTTGTACCATATCAGAAGTGTAATAAGGTGTACCTTACAGATACCGCTCTTTCCATGGATAGAACTAAAGGAGTTGACACAGATGTTACAAAATCCTACAGTTCTGTTGAAATAACAGTACCTACTCCTTTGCTCCAAGCTATGAAAGTTTTTATCGATAGTATAGACCCAGAAGCATAAATCAAATATTCAACAAAATAGTTTACAAAGATCAATGATTACAGGTATTGTATAACTGTACTTAATGGTAGTCTAAGTTTGAAAAATGTATTACCCACTTGAATTGTCTATAATGGAGCCTTTGAGACAATTATAGACTACCAAGGAAATTATTTTTTTCACAGAGTCATGATGATGCATTTTAATGGCTTCAGTACTGACAATGTAGATGCTTCCCATTTCCCATTCAAGACCTACTTAAGCTCCTCTGATGCTCCATGGGAGGGAGTTAAATTCTCAAGAGACATGCTAGATTTTCTATAATTAATAATAATAAGGTAGAGGGTTCTGTCAGAAGAAATCCCTTTCCTGAACAAAACAGCTTTAATTCTTGTATAATTTCATTTTATTTATTTGTTACTGGCAAAGTTTTAAAGCTCTAGAAAATATAAGTTCATAACAGAAATAATGACAGACTGACAGCCCTGTAGCAACACTGCCACGAACTGTGTCAACCTAACACAAGAAAAAAACCTCCAACCTCTTTGTTTATGACAAGCTCAGTGACTAAAGCTGCCCTTTACACTTTAGAGGGTAGACTGCGGCCATGTTCAACAGCGTTCAGCTCTGTTTTCTTTGATTGCAACATCTCATACGATTTGATTCTTACATTAATCGTTAGATTTGCTTTTCAGACAACAGAAAAAAACAAAAGGCTCTTCAGCTTGTTTATGGAATATCAGATTTGCATTTTTGTGCAAAGTCTTCAATCTTTTTGAAAACTACTGTCCGGAGGCTGTTAGAAAGATGTGGCCTATGGTGCGTTTTGCTCTTTTCAGCTGTTTAATTATTACTGCAACTTGTGTACCTTCTAATTCTTTTTCCTTACATTTAGGAAACACGTAAGTTACCCTGTTTAACTGGATACGCAGCTTTAACTATATGCCTAGGACATGGTAGTCCTTCTAACAGTTTCAAAACATAAGGGTCAAAAGGTATAGCCTTAGGACTTCATCTTTTTGTCTAAAAGTCATTTAAGTTCAAGTGGCTCAGTTCAGTGTATTCAATAAATGAAGCAGACACTTTT
Source organism: Pygoscelis adeliae (assembly GCF_000699105.1). Lineage (NCBI taxonomy): Eukaryota > Metazoa > Chordata > Aves > Sphenisciformes > Spheniscidae > Pygoscelis > Pygoscelis adeliae. The sequence goes on along the minus strand of NW_008825619.1, from coordinate 2,398,646 downwards.
TACTTTGCTGATTGTAAGCTTGATTTTAGATCAAACAAAAGAAAATTACCAGAATGGGGTCAGGGAAGCTATTTATTGAATAGTGTCTGTTACAAATGGCATTTTTCAGACTTATTTCATATTCAGGTGTTAGTAACTTCTGCTTCATTCTAGATTTTGTGTGTCAGACCTGTTTGGATACTGCTGAATATGGCCGTTCATAATCGTTTTCATAGTTACTATATATAGTTGCATAAGTCATGCTTATATTAACGGTTTCTAGCTATTATTTTTGCCACACCTTGTCAGGTGTTAATCAGAGAGACTAATTTTTTTCCTAATTTCCTTAAACTTCTCGCCTCTTTCTAACTATGAAGCTGCCTGCAATGCACCTTCAAAAACAGTTTTCCCATTTACAAGCAGAATGATAGCAAATTGTTGCTATGGAGCAAAGAAATTTTTGTTGTAAATCTAATTTCAGGTTAGTTACTGTGGAATTGGAAATGCGTACCTTACCTAAAATATTTATATTCAGAAACTGTGAGCTTGATTGTCTCTTGCTTGTACCATTGTGACTTAATTGATTTCAATAGATTTGTACCTGATTCTGAGTAGTGAGAGAAAGGCTACTGGAGGTTTGTTTGGTGTTTTTTTTTTCCTTCTTTAGTTTTTGGTTGGAGGGAAGGAAGTTGGGGCTATTTTTGGAAATAAAGTAAAAACCCTCCTCTTATCTGTCTGTTGAGCATGTACTTTGCCAGCCTGTCTTTTGCAAGTGCTGTTGCAGTGGAACTAAGCACACCCCAGTGAAGTAACTCCTGTGTCAGGCTTATTAAATTCCAACCGCAGGAGAGTGAAGCTGCTTGTGTCTCAAGATGTAAACTTTGACCTCGGCTTGCAGAACTGAGGTAGAAAGGAAGAAAGATTGAATGAAAATGGAATGACTCCTAGTTCGGTTCACAATATCTGTTTTTATTTTTAACACATTAATCATACGGAAGAATGAAATGATGGACTAAAGTTGCTTGCACTTTTGAGTCTCTGAACACATATTTTTTATTTCATTTAGTAGGATACACAGCAGTGTTTCTTGTAACTCTAAGCTGTCACACTCAAAACAGAGTCGTAACATAACATTTCCATTATGTCCAGAACCACTCTCGCAAAATAAGATTCAGCCGGTCCCCTTTGAGATAGCTGAAAATATAACCTTAATAGCTACCATCAGGGAGTCGTCTTCCAACTTTCTATTTCTCCTGTAGTCCTCATGTGAATTGGGTTCACTGATGTGTTAGTGAGATTCTCTGTCTGAACCTTTTTGTAATCACTGTATTCTTCCAGGATTGTAGTGTGGATAAGTTTTATGTCTTTTTGTAAAACATCCCTGGTACTGTTTTGTTTTTTTACTATCTCTTGTTTAAAACAGAGAAAAAAAGTTTAGGTTAAGTGGATTTTGATGTTTGAAGACCTTATGCTAGTTTGAAATTGTCATAATGTGCTAAAATAATACTAGGTCAGTTTGATCCAAGCGCAAGACTTAAGAGGCGGATCTGTTCTCAGTCACGACCTCTCTGCCAAGGAATGCCACTCTTAGAAAAGCTTTAAAAGCTAAAATGTTTTACTTGAAAGTTGGGACTGGGTCCAGTACATCCACCTTTAGGTACCTGATGTTTGCCAAATTTTTATGTGTTCTCTATAGCACTTCTACTAAAATAAAATAATTTTTGTGTGCAGTGAAGAGATTGATGCTTTTTTTCCCAGATGGAGGTCCCTGGGATGGTTTCAAACTGAGGTGGTTTGAAACCCCTTCACAGGTATTTTGCATCAAATGTTTAATTTTGAAATGTCTCCTCCACGTCTTACAGGAACCGTAGTTGATGCCTCGTATTTGCATTTGATTTTCAGGCTTCCTAATCAGTCTGCATCTGCCGTGTTAAGTAGAGACTTTGTATGATGGGAGGTAGAGTACCTGGTCAGATTGTACAACCTTGTATAACAATTTTCGCAATGGAAGCCTAGCTCAAAATGTGCTGATAAGATTTTCCAGTTGATAAAGGCTAACATATTCTCTATTTTTAGTGTGATTGTAGATACTATTATTACTAGGTAGACTACATCTTGTATGCAGAGAGGCCAAAGATTTTCAGCAAAATTTCAAATACGTACTGGGAGGAAAACTATATAGCTCTTCAGCAGCAGGACTGAGAATTAGTGTGTAAATACTAGTGAAGAAAATAAAAGGAATCCTATTAACAACTGTTATGGCATACTGAACTCTGTAAGTGGCAGTTTATTGGGGAATATTAATACAAAGATCTAGTACTAATACAGTCTGACTGCAGTTGAGTAGCAGACTGCCTTCTTTTCTTGGGAACAGGAAAAGTTCCTTTTGTGGTACGAGGTGTCCTCAGCACACAGCATCTGCTGTTCAGGTGCTGGAGTGCAAATGGTGTTTGGGCTCAGAAACACAAAAGCATTGTGGGCTGGACGGTGCTTTGAGCAACCTAATCTAGTGAAAGATGTCCCTTCCCATGGCAAGGGGGTTGGACTAGATGTTCTTGAAAGGTCCCTTCCAACCCAAACCATTCTATGATTTAGGTAGCTATCTCTCAGTGGGTTCAATGGGGCTTAGTTAAAAGCTTCTATGGCCAAGTATAAGTTTTTATTTCACCATGCCAATTATAAGCAAGCTGATTATAGTCTAAAACAAATTACAGTCTTCCAGTAGTTCTGTGCTTCTACCCATGGTGTTAGGAAACAGAAAGAGCTTGTGTACTGTCAGTCGTGATAGTCCACTAACTTTGAGTGGTCCCACTCTGGGCTGCAGGCTGTATTTGACCTAGGAGTCAGTGAGGACCTGCCTCTGGCTTACCACCGAGTCTGGAGGTAGGACAACTCTTGCTGTCGCCACATGAGGTTTTTCAGTGCTCTGTGAGAACAGCCCTCTACACTGATCCTCAGCCCCAGGTGGGAGGTGAGGGCTGTGGTCATGCGACTTCTGAGGAGCCTGTGGCTCATCCGGGTAGAAGTCTACACTTAACACGTGGTGTTGGAAGTCCCTTAAATTGGTATCTATACCATGGTTTTGAGGTTTCATCTACAGTTTTCAAACAAACGGTGATTACAGCTCATAAAACATAATTTTCAGTTTGGCGTATCACACTTGCCTCATGAATCTCAAAGGTCTGATTCTTTTTTGTATTTTAGATTCTAGTTAGGATTAGGAGTTCTTGGTATGCGACTATTAAAGAGATACTGTGATCAGGTCTTGCAGTATTTCTGACACTTTCCTCTTGACTGTAGGCGGTCAGCCACGATGAAACGTCCTCTCTCTTGGAAAATCATGCACATTGCTGATGTTTGGTTTTCTCCTCTTAGCGTTACCACCACAGAGAAGTTGCTCCATCAGCAGATTTACTTCAAAAATTTTAGGCACTCTTGAGTGGACGGAAGAGATTCGCTTTATTAATCTGTAGTTCTTTACACTTCCTTTGTGGTAGTATGTTTGACACATGGCTGCAATTAAGTTTAGAACATTCATAGAATCATAGAATCATTAAGGTTGGAAGAGACCTCCAAGATCATCGAGTCCAACCGTCAACCCAACACCACTATGCCCACTAAACCATGTCCCTAAGCACCTCATCTACCCGTCTTTTAAATACCTCCAGGGATGGTGACTCAACCACTTCCCTGGGCAGCCTGTTCCAATGTTTAACTGCTCTTTCAGTAAAGAAATTTTTCCTCACATCCAATCTAAACTTCCCCTGGTGCAACTTGAGGCCATTTCCTCTTGTCTTTTCCCCAGTTACTTGGGAGAAGAGACCGACACCCACCTCGCTACAACCTCCTTGCAGGGAGTTGTAGAGAGTGATGAGGTCTCCCCTCAGCCTCCTTTTCTCCAGGCTAAACAACCCCAGCTCCCTCAGCCGCTCCTCAGAAGACTTGTTCTCCAGACCCCTCACCAGCCTCGTTGCCCTTCTCTGGACACTCTCCAGCATCTCAACGTCCTTCTTGTAGTGAGGGGCCCAAAACTGAACACAGTATTTGAGGTGCGGCCTCACCAGTGCCGAGTACAGGGGCACGATCACTTCCCTGCTCCTGCTGGCCACACTATTTCTGATACAGGCCAGGATGCCATGGGCCTTCTTGGCCGCCTGGGCACACTGCCGGCTCATGTTCAGCCGGCTGTCAACCAACACCCCCAGGTCCTTTTCTGCCAGGCAGCTTTCCAGCCACTCTTCCCCAAGCCTGTAGCGCTGCATGGGGTTGTTGTGGCCAAAGTGCAGGACCCGGCACTTGGCCTTGTTGAATCTCATAGAGTTGGCCTCGGCCCATTGATCCAGCCTGTCCAGGTCCCTCTGCAGAGCCTTCCGACCCTCGAGCAGATCAACACTGCCGCCCAACTTGGTGTCGCCTGCAAACTTACTGAGGGTGCACTCGATCCCCTCATCCAGATCATTGATAAAGATAAAGTAGCTCATGTGCTAATGACAGTGTAACTCTTACCTGACTTGGCCTTGTCATACACATTTTAAGAAGCTACGTCTCTGTTAGCCATAGGTTTTGGCCCAACAAGCTGGATTGTGTAGGCACCATATCAACTGCTGTTTGCATAGTTCTCTTTTTAATGGTTAAGGGCCTGGGTGAATGCCTAAGAAAGCATATCAGGCAGTTTCTATGAATCAATAGCTTTTATGTTTTTAAACTAATGAGATGCTGTCACATAGTTGATATTTAATAAGTACGGTTTTAGAATGTTTTGAATTAAGTCATATATATTGCCTGCTATTTCAGAGTTGGGTTCCCTCATGCTCTGGAATTGAAAGACAGACTTCTCTTTACTTTTTCGTGTGTTATTTTGTATTGATGGTGGAGTATTTGTTTACAGCTGCACATCAGAAGAGTGTTTGCATGGTTTATTCATGAACTGTTTCTTTCACTTCCCTGTGGCATAAAAAAGAAGGATAAGGTGCATATGTGAATACAAGATAGCGTTAAGATATGTCTGCTGTATTAATGTAAATGAAAAGCCTTTTGAATTTGTTCAGAAGCTTCTTCCCCTCCTCATAGAAGTAAAATGTTTCTGTGCATATAAAATGAGAAATTGGCTTCCTCTGTAGCTGCCGTTGAAGAATTCTCCCAGTAATATAAGCCCAGAGGGGCAAATATGTGATACTCATTTGGGAACAGTTCTATGTGGCTATTATTTTTTGGGCACCAAACTTACTTTCTTTTTAAGCCTGTTAGCAATAACTTGAATTCATGGTAGGATGTCTCGTATCAGAGAAGGGCAAACAGACTGACAGCACTTTGAGTGAGTTAGCCAGCGGCAGTGTGTTTTGCTGGACTTAGTGAAGTAATCACCGTGTAGCATATTTGTATATCTTGGAGTGTACTTATATTAATATTCTAGTACAGCAGAAAAAAAGAAATGGATTTGCAAAAATTAAAGCTCCAGAACAGACTTCTACCTGCTCCTTACTAAAATGAATAATGGATCATTTCAGTGATTTTTTTCTAAGTGCTAATCAAAAATATAATGATTTGCAAATCATTGCTCAATTAACTTGGAAGCACCAATCTTAATTTTCAGCAATTATGGTAATTATTTGTTCTTTATCTTTGGAAGTTATGGTTTATCAATCACGTAAAATGGTTTACCCAATAACTTGCTTTTTATAACTAGCTTACGATTTTGAAGTAGCCATTATTTGGTGCTTGCTATTTATTTTAATAGAGGCTTTACTTTCCTTTAACTTCCAGGTAACAATAAGATGAACTTAAATGGTACTGGTTATGAGAGTAGGTCAGCTGAAAGGAACAAGACATGAATACTGCAGCAGCATTTCCTTTGGTTTGATGGGCCAGACTGTGTTTAGGTTCAGCCCACCTGGTTGGGTGTATCAGCACCACATGCCTTGAAATTTAGGCATGGCTCAAATATTTGGTTGAGCATGCATAAAAGCAGTGCTTATTTCCTCCTATGACAGTGACTGAAGTGAGTGTCTGTAAGGTGATAAATTTAGATTTAGTTTTTCTTTGTAAGCAAGTTCATTTGGAACAAATGGGGGGAATATTACAGCAAAGAATAGAACATTCCTGTTCCTCATCTCCTCAGGAGGCCTTCTTTGCTGAGGGGTTTGAACTGACATCCTTTTAATGAGCCCTTAAGTCAACAGGCTCCAGGTTGATTTGTATTCACTGGCTAGCACTCATCTGAGTTATATTCTTTAAAAGGCAGCTTTTGCCTTTGACACACAATGCTATGTACACACACACACACACTATATATATATGTATATATAAAAATATGTTTATATGCTTTATATATATATACAAGCATATAAATGATTTTTATGTATATATGTGTATATATATATAACATAATAGCATACAAAAATCTCATGGGATGTTAGAGAAGTAGGCTCAGGCCCTAAGGGTAGCTTGAAAGGCTGAGTCTCATTTTCTGGAGTAGTGCTGTAACACTTAGGCTATTGTGCAAAAAGTAATTTCTGTTGCCTGCCTTCCTCATCCCCACTATTGCTAAGCTGCTGTAAGTGATTTTGAGGTCAGCTGTTAAACTGCTGCTTTTTTCTCCTCTTAGCCATCATGGGTAACCATAGTCATGCATTTTTAAAATAGCTTTCACAGCAGTGAAATTGTGAATGGAGGGATGTTGGGAGGGAACTGCAAGACTCACCTTTGGCCACAAATTGCAAGATAGTTGTCTACTAAAAGTAGGTCGTTTATTTAAAAAAAAAATCTTCACATTCTCCTTTCCTTTTTTTCCTGATTGTTTTGGTAACTTAGGAGCCTTGAGCTCTAATTCTTCAGTGGTTGTGGGTGATTTAAACTAATTTTTGCAATTTCAGACCTGTTCCAGTGACAGTTGTATAGCTGCTAGTCTTTTGCATTGCTTATACTGGTTTTGTCTGTCTTGTTTGACTGCTGACATCTTAAGGGGAAACTCTCAGATTCCCACTGAAAGAAATGGTAGGATAGAAAAAGAATGAGGAAGGAATTATGCACCATGCTTTATTCAGTGGCATGGTCTATTGCTCCCTCAGTGACTGGTTTTTATAATGCTGTTGTATTTTTATGTTTCAGCAGTTTGTCATAATATATTATTTCTTCTTAATTTTTTTGAGACAGAGCTGTAATTGACAAACTGTGGATAGTAATACCTTGAATTGTTCTTTGGGTGGAGAGGATGTTCCTTGTTCCATTCTAAGTTTGCTGTTTAGAGGCCATTGGTTTCCCACTCTTTTCTTCTTTAGTGCTTACCAAAACCACCAGCAGGATCTTGCAAGTTTTGTGGATAGTTATGGGGGTTTTATCTTGGCAGTGGTGTTTCCTAAACTCTCTGATAGTCCACATAACATTTGGAAATGTGGTGAATGTACCACTGTTTGATGTTCATATCCTCAGTTATATGGATATCTCAAGAATTGGTTCACTTCTGGAATCGAAGAAGCTAAGAGCATGTACTGCCTGTGGGGAGAGGTGGTGTAGAGCGGCAGGCTTGATGATGGATCTCTTCAGAGCACAGAGCCTTACTGAGAGACGTCCGTTCCCTGGCTTTCATGCAGTGCTGCAGCATTTGTTATACTCCTGAGTCTCACAGACTTGACACAACTGGTCAGTGAGCTGATCAGCTGCATCTTTTGTATGCTGGAGAGAGAGGAAAGGGAACCGCGAGTTCATGATTTTGCAGATGTTGAAGTAGGTGGGCATGAAGCTTGGAGGATGATTGACTGAGTTCTGCATGTGATATTCAAGACTTGACAAAGTTAGTCTTTCTGATGGGAAATCCGTCACTACTTTGTTTTTGCCATTACTGTGTTTAAGTCCTGTGTTCTTTAACACTGTTCAGTTGATACAGTGGGAGAATAAACACACAAAGGCCTGTGTTACACTTAAATCCAGAAATAGGAGAAAATGTAAAAGTCATTACTATAACTCCATGAGTAGAAGAAACATCTAATACTCTCTGGAATGTTGATTGCCCCCACCATTTCAACAATTGCGTAGATTTGTTTGCAAGTGCTAAATGCCACCAATTGAGTTGCAAAAAGCAAAGCAAACATTTCCACTTCTATAATTATGTTCTGGTTTATAATTATATTTATCTCTTATACCCCAAATGAGCATTTCAGTAATTTGTATGGCTTCTTACACTGTTGCATGCCCTGAAGAGGTTAAAGGAATATTGTGAAAGACTGATAGGAAGGCAAAATCATAGTCATCTGGGTGTTCATTCAGTATTGATGGTGACAAAATCTAAGGAGATTTTCTCAGTCTTGGGCCAAAATCTTGGTAAAAATGACTAATTGTGTTTGAATATGGCTAAATTGAATATTGGAGACGGTTCTCTTCTACATATGGACAGAAATCTGCCTCAGGTATGGACACAAGAAACCTATTGCTTGAATTAAAATTTTTCCTTTTAACCATTTCTCTATTCCCCATCAAAATAAAAATCTTGCAGAGTTTAGGTGTCCAGGATCTGATTTTGACTTACTGGAATATATTGAATATATACAATTAAAATTCTGTTCAGACTCCTGGCAGAAGGATAAATCATAGGTGTATTTCATCTGGGAAGCTTGATGCAAAGATGGGATGGGTTATTCAAACAAAGAAGAACTCAGAACCAATGGTTAAGATGAGCTATGGCTAAGATGAGTTTTCATGCCTACTAGCCTCATCTCCTTGATAAACTAGAGATTATTTTAGAATTACAATAAAATAATTTTAATAAATTCGGAAGGTGTATAACCTTCTAAAAAAAAAAATCCAAGTTCCATATTCATTCATGAAGTCATAATCTTCTGTTTTAGGCTGTCTTCATGCATAAGTAAGTGGTTGACAAAGCTGAGGTTTAGATACTGCATGCTTGCTGATGCTTGCTGTACCCCCCAACCTAGGTAGATCTGCACTTTTAATTCTGACTCTGCAGTGATTTGAGCAGAACATACACTCCAGTTACGCACTGTGGTCTGATGCCAAGTGACCTCTAGATTTTTCTGAATATGCGTCAGCAGATTTTTGTGCCAGATCACAAATTGAGTAATCTAGTGCCTCTGTCATTCTTGTAACTTTATTTGTATTTATTATGACTGGCTTTTACACACTGTAAACAGCACCAGTGGAGTTGACTGTGCTTTTTATATGGAAGAAGGGTTGCTATAAAAATGACTAGAAGATGATATGTGGCTAGGGAGTGAATATCACTCACTCCCAGTGAAATGTAGTGAGTGGATGGACAGTATGTCGTGGTGATAATGTCCATGTAAAAGATATATCAAGGGATGAGAGCTAGAAAGATGAGGAGTATTTTGAAAGGCCGAAGAGAATGAAGCTGAGGTGGTACATTTACTGCAAATTGCAGGAACGACGAAGTCTTGCTTTTTCTTCCCCCTGTTAGAACAGGCCACTGCCACCTGTGTCCTGCTGTGTTCTCAGCTTGTATTCCTGATGAGAGCTAGCAGTTGGGCTGGATTCACCTGCTGAAATGTATGTGTCTATTACCACTTGGGATGCTGTAGGTTATCCGGCTGCTCATGCGGTAAGGTGTGAGTCTCGCCCAGATTACTTTTTTAATGTCAGCTGTGTGTGGATGTCTTGGACGTACCAGGGTGTCTAAGATACCAGTAGATGCCTATAATTAGGCACTTGAATTGAACTTCTAATTCTTGTTGTTTTATTTCATTGACATGTTATATTTATGTGTGTACACGAGATTTAATTTCTTATTGTATTGCTGATTTATAGTAGTTTGAAGTTATGATTCTTTGCTATACTTAAACTCTGATCAGTCAATTGTGCTGTGGTTTATTTCTTGTTACAATGGTGAAAAAGCTAGCCTACCTCATATTCGTTAAGCAGGTTTTTTTGAGATTCCTCCATTTCCATGAGAATAAGAAATCTTGAAGTTGTATCGTTATTTGGTATTTATTTACTGCTGTCTAATTATAAGGGGGAAATAGAGATTTTCCTTTGTCTTCAATCAAAAGGAACGTATGTCCTTATCTGTTATATATGTATATAGGAAGTGCAGCTTTTTCAGCAGTAGTCTCCTCAGATTCTGACTGGAGATTTTGCAGAGTGTGTGTGTGTGCTCATATGAGTGTAACTTTTTTCCCCAGATTTCAGTTTTTATTCATGTGTTGTAGCGAAACATGTCTTTTCGAGCCAGTAAAATGTCCACATCTGTGCTTTTGTCATCCAATCATGAGGATTAAAATCACATTGTTTCTCAAGAATTACGAATATCTAGAATCTTACAAGAGGTCATGAATCTTGAGATGATGATAATTTTCATTGCAACCAAGTTTATGTCCAGGGTCCACATGCTGTGACTTCAGGCAGAGTGAAAGTGATCTCTTTGAAAGAAAAGTTGGAGGTTTTGTAAGCCAATTCTTTTAATGGATAATTAATGGGAGAGGAGATGGAAGGAAAGTAGGCTTTCTGACATCCTGCTTGTTTAAGCATTTATGTTGCTTTAAACACTTGAGTACTATGTGAGACTAACATTTAAATTAAATGTAGGCAGTGATCAGTTGTGGTGTGTTGACCAGTTTGGGGTTTTATTTGTTTGGTTTGTTTTGTTTTTTTGTTTCTCAGCACTGAGAAAAATAAATTCTAACACAATAAGAATAGGGTAACAATTAACTATTTTAATAGATTTGACTCAAACTTGTTCATGAGTGTTTGTCAGTTGGCAAACTGCAACATTGCGTAACAGATTATTTTTAGGTCTGCAATCAGGACATTATTAAGCATTTCTTTTAGAAGAAAAAGAAAATTCTGTTCACAAGTCTGGTATGTGGTATTTACAAAGCAGGAGGCTATTAAATTGAGTATCTAGCTATACAGTTGAGTCTTTCACTTTCAAATAGATTAACATGTAATTATCGTAGAGACCTGTAGGAAAATTTTCATGTTCTACAATTATACTTTTTGATTCCTTGTTTTGTTTTATTTCTGCTTAGTTTGCTATGTATTACTTCATAGGATGAGGATTAATTTTCAGTTTCAATTTTAAATTTAGGGTAACAATTTTATGTCCTTCACCTGGTGAGTCTGAGATATAGAAGAAAAATTAGTGTATGAGAAAAAAGGAAAGAGAGAACTGTGAAATTTTAAACACTGTATTCTTAATTCACCTTCTCATCCCGCAGAGTACCACCTGGCAGTATCAAGCAAACTGGGGGATTTTTTTGTTGTTGTTTTTTTCCTTCCTGGTGTTAGCCAGCTTAACACTTTTCAAAGCCTAGTTGCTTGTGTTTCTGCTGTGATACCTTTCCTGTGTGTTTTATGGGTCTCCAGGATTACTCCTAATTTTTTTCCGTAAGTGTCGTTGTTTAAGATGTCGTTTAAGAAGCATTTGCAAAGAGTAGTACAGGTGTGTTTTTTTTCTTTCATTTTTAAGCTAAGAGGTTTTTGTGAACCATTTGCTGCCCTGTTAAGCAGTCCAGACAAGTATGCTGGGTCTTTAGCTGATTTTTTTGGCTCAGCATCCCTTCTGGTTACTGAAGGGGAGCATGGAGAAGAGCGTTCTGGCAGGCAGCAGAGCGTGTCTTCCGCACTGCTGTGTGTTCACATGATGGTAGGTGCGATGATGGGAAACGGCCCCTATGTTTCTCATTTGATTTCAGATCGGAATCATCTGCTGATCTCGGGACAAGCAGATTACTGTGGTTAAGCAGTGAGCATTTGTCAGACTGCAGGGAAGATCTTCACGTATATTGTAGTCGTGGGCTCTGCTCTTCTTTCTTCAGTCTGTCTTCTTCATAGTATCTATGTTAAAGTTTGAAGTTTAAACTCTGTTGCATACTTCTTATATATTCAGAAAGTGAGGCAATGTCTGCATGAATAATTTCACTGTTTTATTATCCCTATAAAAATATTTTTACATGGCAAAGGACATGTTGATAAGTGAAGTCCTTAATTTCTCTAAATAAATCTCATAAGAGCAACTACTTTCTTTCCTTGCTTTTGCCTTTCATTGGTAAAGTGATGATAATAAACATACCTTTAGAGATACAGAAGGCAAAGACATGCATGAGAAGGAAATGAAAGCATGGTTAACAGCAGTAGCTGGCATTTCAAAGGAGACTACTTAAAAAGATAAACAGACTGGTAGAAAAGCCACTGTTCAAGATCTTTGCTGAAGTGAAGCCAAGAGTTGAAAGGACTTTTCTTCCCTGTTTTAGTGTTAAATTAAATGTTATTGACCTTCTTTTTCAAAGATTTGTCTGGGGGTAAAGACAGGAAGAATTGTTTGTATTTAAAAAAAAAAAAAATTGTTTGAAAACTAAAACCCCTTTTGATGTAGAAGCTGATAGTTTCACTGGCAAAATTCATCCTGAAGTTTACTCTTGCAAGAAACCTCCCTGGAAATACAAGTGGGTGTGTTCTGCTTGAGTAATCACATGTAAATGCAGAGGTGCCAGCAGCACTATAATAATGACTGTAGTGTCTTTGAAGGCACTCCGAAGCTTCTGTTCAAAGACACAAATAATTAAATCTTTTTTTTTTTTTTTCAGCTTACATGGAATATGTAATTACATCCCCCAAGTACCAGATTTCCTTCCTTTCTTTTCTTCCTCATGCAAAGAATAAATAGAGTATTTTAATTCAGACACTGCTTGCTAACCTGTACAGTAAAGAAAAGTGATGAAAGAGCAGGTCCAGAGAGTTCTTTGTTGTGACTCTCGGTAATCTTTTCTTAACAGAGAAGTGACAGCTTGAAAAACCTAGGTACTTCTCAGGTGATTTTAGAAGTCTGGCTTCCCTTCTGCAAATAAAGGGAGGCAGTTTTGTCCACTTTGATATGTCCTCTGGCTCCCGGTAGTTCACTCTGTGACCATTTATGTGGTCCTCGTTGTAAGATTGGCTGCTCAGCTAGCTGTACATGGTTTTAATCTTTTTTTAAATTTTTTTTGGCAGATACTGAGCATCTCTATACAATAGTGTTTGAAGAGATCTGTGGGCGTTTTGGAAAGACCTACACCTGGGATGTGAAATCCTTGGTTATGGGTAAAAAAGCCCTAGAAGGGGCACAGATTATTCGAGATGTTCTAGATCTTCCAATAACCAAAGAAGAGTTATTACATGAAAGTAAAATGAAGCAGGAGAAGATATTCCCTACTGCTGAATTGATGCCAGGTATGTTTTTCTTCAGTATTTAGAAACTGTTTATGGAATTACTTAAATGCTAACCAAGGTAGAAGTTTTTAATCTGCCTTCCACAAAGACAGTTTCTCTTACAGATTCAGTTTCATCACTCTTGTTTTAGCAAGTTTTACTCAAATCTACCTGTTATTTACCTGTTAAAGGGTACTGAAACCTTTTTTTTCTTGTTTACTTGGAGAACAGGTTTTTTTTCTACATGTTTTAAAAGAAGAAAAAAGACTAGGTAAATGTGCGTGCATTGTTTTGTAAACCAGATATTCTTCGTAATTGTTGTTGGCGGCTGTGTAGCTCAGCAAGTTAATTTTCTCCAGCTATGAGCGTAGTCTGACTTTGTTAAGCACAAATACACTTTTAAATGTGCAGGCAAATGTATGAGCCCATGGATTCTTTCAGCTGGGACTCATGTCACCTAACCTGAACATTGAAACTTAAGCATGGTGTTTGAGCCAGCTGTGTGTCAATGGAGAGGGAGGGTTTCTCAGGTTATCCTAAGACAGGTAAGTACCATCACCTTCTGAAGATACGTGTCTTTTACCAGTGATTGTGCAGCAAGCGCGAATGCAAATGAGTAGCTTAAACCAGGTACCTCAAGATAAGTGAGAGGATGAATCTTACCTGTGGTGTGAACTCATACTTTTATATTCCATTACATTTACACCTGGAATGCTTAGAGAAAAATCCTCAGCCATGCAAGACAAGCAATACCTGAAGCTAGGATTGCTGTTAACTTTTTGTACAATGTTAAACTTCCTGGAGCAAATATCAATAATTTATGAAGGAAAAAAAAAACAAAAAACCAGGAGGAAGGAGGAGAGGGGGAGGAATAAAAAAAAGTATTAAAAGTGAAGTAACTACATGTCACTATAACAAGTCTAACTGTTACAATTTTATCTCTTTAAATGTATGCTTGTTTGTTCTGATAATCTCTACAGCGCATTAATGATGTTTTAATTTTTAGATGCTTTTTTATACCTAGTTTCATAATGCATTAAGAGGATGAAAGTTAAAAATAAGTGACATGTTAGGAATAAATAACAAGCAGCAAAAATAAAAGGTGTAATTTTTTTAGGCAGCTTAAAAACTTGAGTATTTCGTGCAGCCAACTTACTTAGTTACCTCTCTGATGTCCTTTATATGCAAGATTTTTCAAATTGCATCTTTCTCACCTATAGATCCACCTATAACTGTAAACCTAGTTAAACTCTCCAGGAAAACAAGATGGAGGGGATGTCTTTTTCATTTTTCATGTCAGACTTTTGGGACTAACTTTGCAGCTATGTCTTTTGCAAGACAAACAAAAAAGCCCTAGTCTGGTCTTAGAAGATGCCAGATGGACAGACTGGTGAAACGTTAGGAGGCACCGAGAAGAGTCGCTGTACTGTAACAGCATGGGTAATAGATGCTGTTAAGTGGATATTCTGGCCTGCTGAGGATTGTGGTAATGTCGCTGAGCTGGCTTGAACAGAGTTGCAGAGAGGTGGTGGAACAGATTAGCCGAAAGAAACATGAAGTTTTGCGCTGTTCCTGCCTTCAGAAAGTTAATTCTGGGCTCGCTGAAGCTGGGCTATTACAGATGAAACAAGCAAATTTCTTACTGGGACGAGCAAATAAACATTTTTATCATCACCAGAATTGTTCAACTGATTATCTTTTCAGTTCAACTAAATACATGTGGTAACCTTGTTCAGGCTATTTTCTAAAGCAGAATTGACGTGAACTTAAATACTTTATGCTCACTGGCCATTGTGGGGAGCAAAGGCAGCCTTGGTCACTGAAGTAATGGGATCTGTACTTTACTTGGTAGCAGCGTATGAGATACAAGCTGAATTGCCATGAATTTTGAGAAAACCAGGTTGATGTCAGCTAATCATCTAGAAGGAAGTGGCTCCAGCTACTTACTATTTAGTTTCTTTGAGGACTGATCTGTTCTTCAATCTGATAACCAGATTTTTTAGTCTGATACTTTTCTTCTGTCCTTTTGTGTCTTCTGAGGATATTTATTGATGTAATCCTTGTGGATTTATTCTACAGCCTCTTAATGTTCTTTAAGTAAGAATGGACTTCATGCAGGTGGTGTAAGACTGTGGTGACATTTTGAGTTTACAATGTTCTCTGACTAAACTGATCTTTCAGATAGTTACAGGTAAATACAGGAAAGTGAAAGTTAATTGTCATATTTGTTAATGGCATAAGATGACTGATGTGCTGAGTCTCTGGCCATTTTTTGACAGTTAATAGGCAGGTGAGGTTCTATTTTTCAATAATTTTCTATAGTTTTTACAAAAAATAAGGTTCAAGTTCGGTTTGGTGGAGAGCAGTGCTGAATGATGACCAACGATGTTTGAAAAAGTGACTTGAGCAAAGCAGCACTTGTTTCTGGACATAGAGTGAGCTATGCATATGTTTTTGCCAGCGATGATAACTCTGTTAATTCCCTAATCAAGTAATTGACAGGTATGTCAGTGATGGTTAAGGATGGTGTGGAAGTTGTATGAATATATGATTGGCAAAGCAGTTCTTTGCCTGACAGGCTATATCATAGCCATGGAACGTAATGTATAACAGTTCTAAGACATCAGTGGTTGAAGATGGAATTTTGACTATTTCACTATGGCTGAGTTGGCTGACAAGCTTCAATACATCAGGCTATGGTCAAAATACAGATTTCATCTATGAAGAGGATATATCCATTTCTAATATGGAATTTTCCGGTAACTATTTAAGAGTTTTTCACAGTTAGATTTATTTTTTGTTCTGAAAGAATCTTAGGGAAGGCTAGTTTTGATTCAGTGGAGAAAGGAATTAATCCAAGACAATGCTGACAAAATGACAGGGCTGCCACTTGTACTGCTTTTCTAAATATTTCTGTCAGAGTACAGACATTATCTGCAAGAGTAACATAGTAGGCTTTCTGTTTCTGCAAATGCAGTACTACATTGCAGAGAAGTGGATCGTCAGAAGAATAAGGAGTGACAAGTGGAGCAGAAGAAAACCATGCATATGTATGTTTACTTATACATGTATAGGTGTGCTTTTGCTTAACATAAACCCAGAATATACACAGAGCCAGAAAAACCTAACTCCAAGTTACACAGCTGCCAGTAGTTGTTAGAGTCATGCCAGGGTTATGAAATTAATGCCATTCTTTCATAGCAGTCTCTGTTTTTTGGGTAATCATCATCACAAAGCACAGATTCTTAAGGATTGTGTGGTTGTGTATACCTTTCAGATGTTTTCCATTCCTGGGTCGTTTTCATGATAATTGGGATTTCTTTGTTGCAGCTCCTGTTCAGCCAGTGCAGAAGGTGATCTGCAAACTATTTTCTAGTTCAAGTACAGTTGACTATCTCTTGCAGGCATGAGGAGGTAATTTCATAGCTCAGTTTTAGTACCAAATGAAGCCAGTCAGAAATCACAAAAAGAGAAGAAAGAAAAACAGTTCAAGTTCCAATGGCAACTCACTCTAAAGTCATACATATTTTTTTCTTGAACAGTTCCATTCAATCAGCAGTTAGTTTGCTTAGCTATTGTTTCCTTGATTCATGTTGTGCCCTTAACAGTTAAACAGACTTCCTACCACGTTGTCTTTTCTTTTCCTTGCTATTATTGTTTTAAAGGTAGGAAACTCTAGTGAGTCCATGCTGGGCTCAGTGAGTCTGAGATCAGTCTGACCCCTAGAGATCAGTCAATTAGCTGCAAACTCGGAATGATGCTGCCTGTTTGGCTGACTTCAAACATTTGGCCTTTGCATTAAGTCCTAAAGGATTGCAACCCAAAGGTGCTTTTACCAGGAAGTCAGCAACACAGTTGACAGAGGTTCTGAACTGTGTAAAATTTAGTACTTACTTTTTTTCCATGGCCATGCGTGTGTCAGTATGTCCAGACTAAAATGAGATTATGGATTTGGTGAACAAGGAGTCTCTGCCACCAGAAGGATCTTTGGTACTTTCAGAGAGCAATAAGATGAGATTATTTCTTAATAATCTTTATTAATAGCCAATTACTTCCCAAATTAGGGAGTAGGTTATTAGTTTCCGCCTCCACTTTTCTAGTGCAGTGAAAGGATAACATACCATTGCAGATAGCATTTTTAAACAATGTCTCAGAACAAAAAAGAAACAGGTGGATCTGAGAGTTATGTTTCCATAGTCTCATTAGATTCAGAAATAGAATAGAATGGACTATTTCAGTTGGAAGGGACCTACAATGATCATCTAGTCCAACTGCCTGACTTCAGGGCTGACCAGGTTAAAGCATTCATGGCAACTACACCAAGCGGGGATAGCGCCACCTCTGTCACACTGTCACCTTCACAGCAGCGATGCTGACTTCACTTGAGGATTGCGAGCAAGTATAGATAACGAATAGCACTGTGCTGATGGGCTTGCAACTGTTGTAGCACACCAGACTACATAAAAAATATTTTTTAATCAGTTTGTGACTTAAGTGAACAGACAGCTGCTTCTTGTTCTAAGTGCGATTATTTAATTTTTTTTCTTTGGGTGCTTTTAGTGTTCAGAGGCTGCTGAGGTTTTTACCGTAGAATTGCTTTTATGAACTTAAAGGATTATCATTGAATTGGCTAGAAATCCGGTCAACTTGCAAAGCTCTGAGGGGTAATGTTAGCTTTTCTTTGATTAAAAAGAGTGATGAAATCTTGGAAAAGCTTTAAGTTTGGTCTGATGTCACATTCAATGTAGGAACTGTAAATAATTTTGAAAAAGAGGAGCAGTCTTTTCATACAGAAGCTATATTTATCCTTAAGATTTCCATTTGTACACAACTGGACATAAATCATCAAGACATGCATAATGCATGTACACAAGTTAATTTAAACAAAGCATGGAGCACTTTGGTTTCCTTTAGTCTTTTTCTCAGCAGTAAATCTTTTCTTCCAAATACACACTCAGTGCTCTTGGACAGCTTGTTTTGTGTAACGTTACAGCAAAATGAAGTGGTCTTGAATATGGGTGTCTAAAGAGCCTTGATTTTGGTGCCCCAGAGGTCAGGTGTCCTCTGTTCTCATGCCATTAGTGTGAGTCGAAAGCTAACTGTATCTATGCAGTGGTGAATAAAGAGCAACGCTGTGATAGATGTATATGAAGATCTTCTTAGAGGTAGTGCTGAAAGTCCCCAAAAGAGTGTGAAGTAGTGTTTGGGCTCGTAATTTGTGTGCAAGCTACGCGAAGAAAGAGCATGGTGACCGGTATAGTTCTTCCAACAAAAATTTCAGTGCATGGGACAAAAGTCTGTTGATCAGGACAGTGTTCTCTAAAAAAGTCTGTAGTCATTCTTCTGCAGAATATGCTGCATCTCAGCTAAAAGACTTAGCAAGTACAATTCTATTAGCACGGGCTACATAGTGTAGATGAGCTCTGAAAGTATAGCAGGGAAAAAGAAACAAAACATGCACATATACTAGTGAAGGAAAAGGGAAACAGGGTAAAAAGAGGTAGTAGATTAAACGACTAGTCAAACATGATACAAAAAGGAAAACAGAAATGAATATTTTTTGGATGAGACTAAGTAGCTCATATTAAATAAATAAATTACTGCCCCCTTCCCTCCCCCCACCTTCCTCCCCCGAAAACTCAAGCATATACAGATACAACAAAATATACATAGGGAAAGGTTTGGTTGCCCATGAAAT
>NW_008825619.1:2373765-2379805 GCF_000699105.1 Pygoscelis adeliae | reverse complement strand
AGGGTGTTTTCTCTATTAAAAAGAACTTTGTGGCATGTTTCAATACCTCACCCCATTTTTCCAAAGAAGCACGTTTCTTATCAAAAAGTTTCAGGAAAGAATCATTCCTTTGGCTTACAATTACAGTTGGCAATAAAATAAATGTGATTAGCAGTACTCATGATTAAATTGTCAAATGAGAGTGGCCTGTATAGCTTATTGAAGTGAGGAGAATGAGTATCTTTTCAACAATTAAAATTAACTGGAGACCAAATTACATATCGCGATTACAAAATACAGACAAAAAATAAGAATAGCACAGGAATTTAACTGGATAAATAATCAAATAACCAGTAACTAACTGGGGAGGGACGTAAGACAATTTAATAAGTAAAATGTCTACAATAACTCACTTTTTCTAAAGTATTTCTGTAGTCCACAAAACTATGTCAAAGGATACACAGCAGTTGTAGATAGCAGTAATGTTGTTACTATAATCGTAATGATTTGAGGCCTGTGTGAGAGAAGGTTTTAAATGAGAAGTAATATCTTCATTAAACTAACTGAACTGTGGAGAAGCTTTTGGGCATAGAAAGTCATCTTCATATCAGTTTTAAAATACCCATTTGCTATTTTGGTTTTTTTTGGGAGTTCACAAGTGTTTGCTTTCTAAAAAAGCAACTATGAAGAGGAAGACACAAAATAATAATTTTCAGTCTATCCAAAGCTTTTATCATTTCCGTACACGTAGCCTTTAGCTTTCTGTAATAGTTTAGCTTGAACTTTCACTTGAATCTGAAAATGAACAGGCAGAATCTATGGAAACTCCACAGTATAACCTGATTTCACTGGCTACTTGATGCTTGCATTTAATTAGTATAAGGAATATGCTGTATCTATGGTGTTTTGTTTGTTTTGGGGTGGGTTTTTTCATTATTTACTATCTTGAACCGAAGTAATCCTACGTTATACTATTTCTCTGATTATTAGATGTCTGACACCAGTTGTTTGAATAAGGACAACACTCATTTGGAAGAATATAAGGTATTAATGTATATGATGTCTCTCTGTTCCAGCTTGCTCAAAATGTTCTTAAATTGGTTAACACCATAGCTAAATTAGTTGGAAACTATAAAGGAATGTTATCTATGATGGTTGGTGCAGAACTGAAACCCCTGTGAGCTGATTGGGTTTTGTTTGAGGGTGGGAAAAATGAGGATGTGTCTGCTAAATGTCCTTCCTAGCAGAACATGTTAGCTTTCAAATAACAAATTTTAAAAAAGACATAACACACACATGCAGTATCTTCTCTATTGCCCACTGATTTCCTGTTTCTCTTCCTGGGATTGCATAATGGTTAAAATATTATTAATTAGAAATTAGATGTGATTAGTACCTAAGTGGCACCCAAGGAAGTACTAAAGAGATGCAAGAGAGGTATGGTACACTGTGACGTTCATGAAAGGATTTGCCACCGAAAATGCCACTGTTTGTTTATTTGAGGCCTTCTCAGCCAGGCAGGAGCTCCTGTAATGTAATTTTGAAGCTTAATTTTCATAAAAGCTACCTTGTAAATTTTAGGATACTAACTTCTTGTGGTCCTGTTTACAATGTATGCTTTTGCTTAAGAGGAGGCCTTGGGGAGTTCCATTCATTTTTGTAAGGGTTTTTTCTTACATAGCTTATGTTCATCTTTCTGGGATTGAAACAGACATTAGAGAAGACAGTGGGACTGTCTGTGTAGGCCTCGGCATTTATGTGACCTTCTTCCTGCACTCTGTGCTGGCAGTACACAAGCCAGCTGTATTCCTGAAGCCGTAAGGCTGTAGGACTTTGTCCATGCTTATAAGACCATCAAACAGTGGATTTTCAGGTTAAGGTACTGGCAGAGCTTAGTGTGTGATTGTCTGCCTGATGGTGTAGTTATGCCTTCAAATGAATTGACTGCAGAAATATGAACATGAGAAATCATTCAACTGGTGAACAGAGAAAACTGAAATTATGGTTCAGTGCTGAAGTGGCATGAATAATCCTCTTCCCTACCTCAGATGTTTGCCCAGTTTGTGATGGAGATCACTTTCTTTTCTATCTGAAAAGCATTCTTATAGTCTACTGTAACATATTCATAGAAACTTAACTTTAGGAAAAGGAAAAAGAAAAAATGCTTTGTAAGACAAAAGTTTGGTTGGAATCTTATATTAGAAAAAAAAATACAAGAGCTTTATATTATCTCCTTATTTGTCTGGAGGCATTTCACAAGAAATAGGTCTGAATCTGAAGTTTCAGAAGTGATAAAAGTTAAGAACAGTGTTCTGTTCAGTGGTAGACAAACACAAGAAAAGGGATGGTACGAAAATTTGAAAGTATATCAAATAAAACATAACAAAAACGTATGTGTTGTTCACCGTTCTGAAGTATTCTGTATGACACAGAGCTCATGCTTGTATAAAGCTAAAAGGAAAATTAAAATTCCCATTGTTTTCCATCAATTTGAATTAGCTCTCAGGAGTTACGTCTTGTTAATTTTCACTTCATAATGTATAAAATGTGATAACTGAAAAAAAATCATGTAGAAAACAGTGTTGTAATAGCATGTGAATGATTAGATGGGGACTATTGTTAGATCATTTTAGTGTAGCATTATTTGGTTTCCTGAACTCTTGTTGTACATGTTTGTATTAGTCAATGAAAAGGGAAATGCAACAGTTAGCCCAAGGGTTTTGTTGTTCGGTATAAGCCTTACTTTTAGTTTGTCAGTTGATCCAATGTATTAGTCACCGTGGTTTCAGCTGAATCTAAAGAGAACAAACACCACGTTGGGAGTCTAATGGAGGAATAATACTTCCTTTTTAAAAAAAAAGGAATTATATGTATATATTATATATATTCTTCTGCAACTTTCAGAACAAAGGTGCTGATCTCTTTAAAATGCACCTGTGGTCTCGGAAGAAATAACTCCTTTCTGTTGGTTTAGTTGGTTTTCTTTTTCTTTTCCCAAAGTTGTTAACTTCATTGACATTTGTGATTATTCAGGTTGTAAAGATGCTGACATTTAAAGTTGATCCTTCTTCTTTTCAGCTTCTGTAACTAAACTTGGCTTACAATTCTTTTCACATATTTTTCTTTCCAATAGTCACCAGTGTTTAACTATTACATTTAGAATATCGTAAGCATCTGTGTCTGTTCTAAAACTTAATATTTAAAGAGATACAGGAAAGAAACAGTATTTACCATTTTTTATTATTTGGAAGAGTAAATAAAGCATTTGGAAATAAAGCATAGCAATATGGGATATTTATTCCTGATTTTTTTTTTTTATGATTACCTGAAGAATTGATGTTGTACTGCCTAAGATTGTTATTGCATGTGTACTACATTAGGCATGTATCCTTATGTTGGAAAAAGAGAGATCCTTATTTCTTTTGATTTTTTTTTTTTTTTTTTTTTTAATAAAATGTGAAAAAAAAAAAAAAAAGGAAAAAAAAAAAAAGAACTTGCTGCATGTGGCTTAGTTTTCGGTAGGAGGGGTGGAGGATGGTCCCAGGAAGCCTAGCAGTTAGGTCTCTCTTTGATGGATGGGCCTCCATCGCTTACATGGTAGCTACAAGTAAGTTAGAAGTTAGTGAGTTCACAGGAATTTTCACCATACTTCTTCCTAGCCATTGAGTTTTTAATTGGTTGTTTTTGATGTAACTGAAGGTTTCATTTGACTGAAAAAAATCTGTGTAGCGATCGGGGATATTATGACAAAGTATATGCCACGGGAAGTTTCTTACAGATCTTTAAAGCGGTTTCCCACTTCCCCTTCTGTTGATGTTTTCTGTAAAAAAAGCACAAGAAAGATACTGAGAAAGATATTATCTTCCTAATGAAGAATTATATGCTGAATTAGTACAATAATTGTGTCAGTAATTTGATGTGGTGGCAAAGTGTCTAAAGCTATACTCGTGGTAATTGATGCAAACAAAAATGAATTTTGTTGATCTATAGCTTTTACAAAGAAATAACAAACCTGGAATGAAAATATTTTTCAACTGCTACTGTCTTGAGCTTGTTAAGCTATGCTTGCTATTCTTCCATATGTAATTTAATTTTTTTCCACAAAGCTGATGTTCCCCTTGTATTTCTTTTCTAATATGTCTTGCTATGTTTACACATATGCAAATAATAATTTTTTACATGGCATATTTTTATTAAAGTGCATTTTCTGAATAATGTGAATCTTTGCCCTCTGGAGCTATTAGGGACAGCTGCATTTTAGCTCCCTTGTAGCGAGGGAAGCCAAAAAGAGAAAGTCAACACACACATGCACACATTTACACGCCGAAATCATGACACGTGCTGGGGGAATATAAGAGAGAATCCTGAAGAAATAACCTTTCCGCAACAGTGCTTTTCTGTGGCTGGCTACCTCCAGTAGAAACGTAGAATAAAGATAGCCTGTGGCAGATGAACTGAAGCTGTGATGCAGTGGGACTGAAGAAAATTAGCTATTTGAAAAGAGCACAACTTTAGAGAAAACTAACTATATCATAGCAAGGGCGTAGGAGATAGGAAAAGTCTTCTTACTTGTGTAATCTTTAGACTTTTTCTTTATATTACTACATACACAATATGCCAGCCTTGCTAAATGTTGCAGATTATTTAGAATAAATTTCTTTGAATGAATGCATTGTATTTTAAAAAATAGAGACATTTAGGCTACTGCTTTACATTAAGAGATCTTAGTATTTCCATTAATTTAATATGGACTTAGCTTCACATGTTTCAGAATGAAGACATGACTATACTTGGGGAAAAATGTATTGCAGATAAGATTGTTGTTTATAGAATTGTCAAAATGGAGTAATGGCGCAGAAAGGCTGGATCACATGGGAAATGCAAATCAGAGATGCTGGGGTGGCAAAGGAAAGAATTAAATGGACATGAGGAGTAGCAATGTTTTGAGGGAGCAGAGACCAGACATAAGTATGACATTGAATCAGGAGGAAGGGAATGAGATTACTTTAGTACAGCCAGGCATGAAAAAGTAGGATAAAAATTCATGCAGTTGGAAGATGAAAACAAAGAATTGTTCTCAAGTTGGTTCAAGGAGCCAAAAGTCAACTGGAGGCTTATCTACCTGAAACTAATATCCTGTGTCCAGCACAGTTTGGATTTATGCCAAGAAGCAGAGCTGAAATGATTTTGCAGATATGGAGGGATTTTTTTCTTGTGACTTGGTAAAGACCAGATGTCCACTCTCATTCACCATTAGGCACTGCTAATTGTTTTGTCTGGGAGAGGTATGCAGCATTTAGAACTCTGCAGCGAAGAAGCATTGAAACCTCTGCATAGGAAACGCAAAGCTTGCACCGAATAATGAAGTATGTTTCCCTCTTAGACAGTGCTGTGTTTTCACTTTTCCCTGCATTAACCTTCCCTAGCAGACTGTATCAGATTGAAATTTCTACCTATTAGGCTTGAGGTGTTCATTACTCTGGGTTCACAGCATCAGTAGGTAAAGCTCTGGTATTGACAACTGTGACTGACAGCACCCCTTCTCTGCCCAGTGTTACTTGCTTTAATAATTGCAAAAGAGAGAAACTGAGCTCTCTTAGGGGCTGGTTTAAGCCAGTTGGATACCTGCTTCAGAAATTAAAACAATACCATTCAGTGAGAAGAGTGTATTTCTTTGACTTTGATTTTTTTTTTTTTCCCCCCAGAGCATAACTCTGTATAAAAGAAGATGTTCCCATGTGCTTTTCTATCACTTACAGAAAATTTGAAATAATAAACGTACATAATGTTGGGGACATGGCTTAATGAGCTTCTAGTGGGTATACTTATGCAATGGTTAACGGGGGAGGTCCCGGACGACTGGAGGCTTGCCAATGTGATGCCCATCTACAAGAAGGGCCGGAAGGAAGATCCAGGGAACTACAGGCCTGTCAGCCTGACCTCAGTGCCGGGGAAGATCATGGAGCGGTTAATCTTGAGGGCGCTCACGAGGCAGGTACGAGACAACCAGGGGATCAGGCCCAGCCAGCATGGGTTCATGAGAGGCAGGGGCCGGTTGACC
>NW_008825619.1:2367804-2372889 GCF_000699105.1 Pygoscelis adeliae | reverse complement strand
TGTTTAGCCTGGAGAAAAGGAGGCTGAGGGGAGACCTCATTGCTCTCTACAACTACCTGAAAGGAGGTTGTAGCGAGGTGGGTGTTGGTCTCTTCTCCCAAGTAACTGGCGAAAGGACGAGAGGAAATGGCCTCAAGTTGCACCAGGGGAGGTTTAGATTGGACATGAGGAAAAATGTCTTTACTGAAAGAGTGGTTAAACATTGGAACAGGCTGCCCAGGGAAGTGGTTGAGTCACCATCCCTGGAAGTATTTAAAAGACGTGTAGATGCGGAACTTGGGGACATGGTTTAATGGGCATGGTGGTGTTGGGTTGACGGTTGGACTCGATGATCTTAGAGGTCTTTTTCAACCTTAATGATTCTATGATTCTATGATGTTGAACCCATTTTTGACATGTTTTGAGACAAGCATCATTTGATGACAGAGCAAATATCTGCCTTGAAGAATGTTCCATGATTTTTTGTGTGGAGAAGGAACGTTTCAGATAGAGCAAGAATTTTCTTCTACACTAACTGATTGAAATAGGTTGTTATAGTCAATAGAACAACATTGTTGTAATACTGCTAAATATATTGTAAGTAGGTATAAATATTAACACATATACCTACATATATGTATATATAAAAAATAAAATGTATGTATTTGTCTTGCAGGGGTTGATAAGCTGATCCGTCATTTACACAAACACAACATACCCATAGCCGTTGCCACCAGCTCAGCTGAAGTGACATTTCAGATGAAAACAGCCAGACACAAAGACTTCTTTGGTCTTTTTCATCATATTGTGTTGGGAGATGACCCCAGCGTGAAGTGTGGCAAGCCACAGCCTGATGCATTTCTGGTTTGTGCAAACAGATTTCACCCTCCTGCACCTCCAGAGAAGGTAAGAAGGGGAGGGAACAAATTAACTGAAAAGTTAGGAATATTCTCTTTGGGCTATATTTGGATTATTTTTTTTAACGTGATAAATACTGAGATTAAGATTTAATATAAACATTATAAAAATCAGCAACCTCTGTTTTCAAAGGTGTTTATACTGTTGAAACGAGATTGCTGGAAAGCAGCATTTCCCCCCACTACCTGTAATGTTTGTAATGCAGATTGCTCTGATTTACTACATGGGAGTGTGCAGTAATAGGAAAGTGTAATGCTTTTCCACTCCATGCATAAATCTGCAAACTTAACTTCACTACTCAAAGTTTGGAAACTGTTATTTAAACATAGATCAGTTTATTTTTCATACATTCATGGCTGATTTACCTCTTAAGTGTCTAAACATTAAAGATACTTCTTTGTAAAGAGTGCATATATTTTTCCTAAGCCATCTCTTTCCTCTTGCATTCTAAATCTCTGGGATCATAATTCTTGTTTTCTGATTTAAAACCGATCAGTTTTAGCAATCTTTCTCAAATAGTAGAGGTGTTTATTTTCCTTCTCTGATATATAACTTTCCAAACTTGATTCTGAAATAGAAATCTGTAGGGAGAATATGTGAAAGATAAACTGAGAGTTAGTTAAAATAATGTCTTCGCTTTTATTTTAAATTAAATTGCCTTTCTCCTTAAAATATTTTTCTCACTTCTTATCTACCCTGAGTGGAACATAAGTTCTGAAGTTTTGGAGTTTCATTACTGCAGAAAAATGTATTACATAATAATTTTTAAGGAACTACTTTAGCTGGATTAGACTGTGATTACTGTTTTCTCAGTAGTATTATTGAGGAAAAAATGGTTACATGGAATACATGCAGAATGATTAGCTGAGATTCTTCAGCCTTTCATACTTCAAGTTCTCACCCAGAGTCTAAATGGTATTTGCTTTGCCTGGGAATACAAAGTGAAATGTTTGATGCAGTGTGGCATACTATGAACAGTGTTAACCAAACTGGTTTTGGTTTTGTTTGGTTTTGGGTTTTTTTTGTTTGTTGCGAGTTCTCTTGACATTCTGTGTATGTGCATCAACTTCATTTGGAAACTTAGATGTTCAGAAAAGATACACCAAGTGTACATAATCAGTTCATGTAGATGGGGGTTGTATGGACATGTGAGGTACTTGTGTGAGTAGGCCTTGTATGTATGGTATGTTCCAAATGTTGAAGAAACTGAGCAGCAAGGCTGTAAATCTCACCTTAGAGTCAAGTAGTTATGAATTTTGAACACGATAATACTCAATTGAGAGCAAACATTGGGAAGCAGGTTTTGCAGGGAGTAAGAGGGGAGTTGAAAACAAGCTTAAACCAGAGCTTAATGTTGCTTTCATATAACATTATACTTTCTTGCTTAACTATATGTCTAGGGAACAAAAAATCAGGGTATGTTCCTGTAATGTTACATGGTGTGTTTTTTGTGAAGCAGGATGAGGTGTTTTCAATTGGATGGAGGTGTGGCTGTAAGCTGTTCTGTAATTCTGAAAGTAAAAGAGCATAAAGTATTGAGAATTTATATAAAGCTGGGTCATAACTGGTATTGTATCTGAAGGAGAGGTAAGGAAGTTGAATGTCAGCTGTGTTAATGACAAATTAAATTATTATTTCATTTGAGGAGCCTCTTAGTAATATCCAGAGGGATAGCTTTCCCAAAGCTCTTAGTTTATTTGGCTCTGTTTCAGAAAAGTCACAAGATGTTAATAATTAAAAAGGACAAAAACATTAAAAAAAAAGAAACCAAAACCAAACAACCACCAATAAAACAGTGACACTGTTGTAGATATTTTTATTTATTCAGCAGTAAAGTAGCCTTAGCTGTGTTAACAATGAAAAAATACTTGAAGATAATAGTAGCATCTGTATTACACTTAATAATTTTAAACTTTAAAGGTATGTTAGACAATTTCAGAGTGTTCATCGTAGTTTTGTATAGGTATTTTCTTTAACCTTTGAAGAAGAGCATAAATGTTTGAACCCGTGGTTTTCCTTTATAAGAAGTTTAACAGCATGCAGAGTTCCCTTAGTACACGTAATTCAGCTGAACTTTTTTTTGTCGCATCTACAAAAGTCATACATGTCGAAATGTGGGAATTTAGCACAAGCACAGACTTCCCAAGAAGAAGAAAATCAAAACAGTACATGAGAAACTGTCTGAAACATTCATGACCGATTGCAGTGTAGTGATGACATCTGCAGTGTTTAGTCCCAAGCGGTGAACTAATACAGCTACAGGTCTGGATTTCATGCTGAAAATCAGTAACATGCAAGTTTGCAGCAAAATATCAGGACGTATAGGCAATGTCTGCATAAGCAAGTAATTGGACTCAAGAGGAACAGATAATCAGAGCAATGTATTTGGTGCTTAGGCTCATACATCTATATGTGATTTGAATGTTTTCCGTTGGATTAGATTTACTCTGATCCCTGGCTGAAAGCTGTATAAGGTTCTTTGGAGCTTTATGTCCGCTTAAGCATTGGAGATTGCTTGATATGCAGGTACCTGGAGAGGACTTCCACATTAGTGTCCTGCTAAAAGTGACCTAGTACACACCAAAACTACCTAGTAGCAACTGGCAACTGTCAGATTTGCTTCAAAACTTCACTGCTGCTCCAAGCGAAAAATACAATGTAGCCATAGAAGGACAAATCCAGAATTTAGCTGTACTGGCATACCAGCCTGTGACTGTTGCTGTGCAGGCATACTTCTACAAGTAGGCAGTGCTAAAAGTATATAAAAATGGATATGATGTCTACTTTACTATCATTGAAGGATGTCGTAATTGCCTGTCTGGGAATTTCTTAAATGTTGACCTTTTGGTTTGCAGTCTTTGGTTAACTAGGAACTTAATAAGCATAATGATGAAACCATAGCACAGGAATTTCAAACAAGATACACTCTGCATATTCAACCTAGGTCTTAGTATCTTGTGATGCATTAAGTTTCATATGAACTTCCAACACTAGTAAAAATGCACTGTCATATGAGTAACTAATTAAATCAGTCAGGTAGTCAAAATCTGATCTGCAGATTAAATACTAGAAACTTTGTCTTTTACTAATTTTTTTTTTTTAAATATATGCCAAATTCTGCTCTCAAATACACAGATGCAACTCATAAGAAAACCAGCTGCAGTTGTACATATGTAGAAACAATGTGTCTTTGAATATTGTAGAAATTTCAGGCCACAATGTTCAAAACACTGTGTTCCTTTCCATACATTTTATTTAGATAATTGAAAAAAAAAAAAATGTTTCAAAGTATTATTTTTGTTTGGGGTTTTTATTATTTTCCTACCTTTATATGATCATAATTTGGAAAATAAGTTGATTTGTATTTTTCTAGAATTAGTTACTTAGTATTTTACTATGTTTCAAATTTTTACAATGGGAATTCCTTTTAGGGGAACCTTTAAAATGTGCTGCAGAGGCAAAATCGGAGTTTCATTGATGACAGTACTGTGAGATTTGATAAATTCAACTATATGTGTCAAGGGATGTCAAAGACAATAAGAAGGGCTTCTTTAAGTACATAGGAGACAAAAGGAAGACTAGGGAACACGTGGGCCCATTGCTGAATGAAATGGGGGACTTGGTTACACAGGACATGAAAAAGGCTGAAGTACTGAATGTAGCAAGTCAGGAATCAAGGTCCCAGAGACCAGCGTGTAGGATTGGAGCAAGGAAGATATACCCTTGTGCTGTGGTTTAACTCAGCAGGCAGCTGAACACCACACAGCTGTTCGCTCACTCCCCCCCTCTCCACAGTGGGATGGGGGAGAGACTCGGGGGAAAAAAGTGAAATTCGTGGGTTGAGATAAAGACCGTTTAATAGGACAGAAAAGGAAGGGAAAATAATAATGATAAAAGAAAATACAAAATAAGTGATGCACAATGCAATTGCTCACCACCTGCTGACCGATGCCCAGCCAGTTCCCAAGCACTGGTTGCTGCTCCCCTGACCAACTCCCCCCAGTTTATATACTGAGCATAGTGTCATATGGTATGGAATATCCCTTTGGCCAGTTTGGGTCAGCTGTCCTGGCTGTGCCCCCTCCCACCTTCTTGTGCACCTGGCAGTGTAGCTCCACGTAGCATCAGTTACATGATGTGTACAGAGGAAACTCCCTCTGAACATCCAGCCCAGCACCGGCAGTCGGG
>NW_008825619.1:2352568-2364372 GCF_000699105.1 Pygoscelis adeliae | reverse complement strand
TTCTCGTGCACCTCCAGCCTTCTCAGCCAGTAGAGCATGGGAAGCTGAACAGTCTTGACTAGCGTAAGCACTACTTAGCAACAACTAAACCATTGCTGTGTTATCAACATTATTCTCATCCTAAATCCAAAACACAGCACTGTACCAGCTACTAGGAAGAAAATTAACTCTATCCCAGCCAAAACCAGGACAGTATCCACCCCTTATTCTGTACCGCCTCCATCATGCCCAGGTCCCCCACTTTCCAATACATTCCCATTAATCACCGCCCCTTTTCCTGTCTTTTGATATATACACACAGATATCATTCCCTTAGTCTATGGGCCATCCCTCTAAAATGTTCGGTGAGTTCATTTGGTCCATGACTTCGAGCTCCATCTGTCATAATAATCTTTCAGGGCAGAAAAGATGGGGATGGTATGCGGTGTTGGATTGTTTCATGTTGAAGTCAGTTCTGGTACCATCATCACTGTGCTTTGCTCAGTTTCGTTGAAGTTCATTCTTCATTAGTCTGGGTGATTCTTATTGTAATACCATTGATATGGCCTATAATATTATGTAGTACTTAACATCACATAATTCAGATCATTGGCTATTCTCACAAAAAATCAAATCCCCTTGAGGTACACATCGGACTTCCCCATCATCCCGCATTACTCACCAAGTGCACCCAGGTCCTTCAGCAAAAGCAATCCCACGGATGGGTTTGCCTTTGCCCGAGGCAGGAATAACCCAGACTCTCTTCCCCAGCATATTTTTAATGTGCACTACAGGGACTTTATCCCCTTCTACAGTACATAAAAGTTTTGACTGGGCAGGGCCAGCTTGATTGGCAGATCAAGGTCCCTTCCAACCTCAATCATCCTGTGATTTGGTGATACACTTTACAGATTTGATCTGGGGGGAAAAAAAGGAAACAAAAGTACTTTTGCTAAACAATATTTTTCTGTTCCATTTTGATTTTAAGGGCTCAAATTCTTTAAAATCATGCTTTTGGAATTTATAAATATTAGAATATTAATTTTTGCTTTAAAAGAGTTCATAAAAACCTTGCTGTTTGTGTTTCTGTGTGTATTTGTATATATGTTGATATATATATATCAACTATAACTTTTCAATGTTATCGTGAAGTGATTTTGTTTCATAGTAACAAAAGTGTTATGCTACTAAATTTATTACACATATGGCTCTAACTCAGAGGGTTTGAGACATTCCCATGCAAACATTTACACATACTTCCAATATACTCATGTCATTAAAAACACACGGACTAATTATTTATCTACTTGAGGATGTGGCAGGTCAAGGCCTTTCCTTCCAGTATTTTGGTTGTTTTGCCTATAGCTTTTCTGTGAAATAAAGGACCTTACTTGTAGTGTAATTTAAAAACAAACAAATACCATTTATGTCTGCTGTTTAAAAAGAGGAAAAGGTTGTAGTAATACAAATGGTCATAACTCTCTTATGAAGAATCAATCTGTTCTATTTAAAAAGTTCCAAGTGATGTAAATCATTGCCTTAATTTAAAACACTATTTCTTTGCAGTTTCTTCCATTTGTAATTAATTAATTGATCCCATAGTTATGAATAATATCTGTACCAATTCTAGTGAGAGCTCATTAAAATTTTTCAGACTGATTAAATGGCATTAGGATTTATGAGTCTCACTGGACTTTTTATGTCATAGAAAAGAGAAGTTCAAAGAGAAATTTTCTGAGACTTTTTTGCTACAAAAGATGTAGTGAAAGAGTAACAGAGATTCAGAACATTATGACCATTTTGTAATTTTAGTCTATATTGTACAAGGAAAACAGAGGGTGAAGAAGGCTGATTTAGCACTTAACATGACCATCATTATTGTGAGCTTGTGTAAAAAGGATGCCAAAATCTATTTTTTATTTCTTATGTCCCCTCTTTTTTTTCCTTTTTCTACTTCCCCCCCCCCTTCAGCTGCACCACTTTTAGTGTACACATGTAGCATGTGTATTTCACTTACCATGGTTTTCAGATTAACAGTTACTTTATTAGTGATGTGTCTGTTATTTCTTATGTATACCTGGAGGTTGAATTTATTAGGAGTATAAAGGCATGAACAGCCGTTCTAGGTGGTGTATTGAGCTGTAAATTGGAATCCCTGCTGTTGAAATCACATATTTTAGTCATCATAAATCTGCCCCTTTTCCATTTTATTAATAAATTGACTTACACTCTTTCCTGAATGTTTACTATTCACAAATCAGACATCTTATTTGAATGTTTACTATTCACAAATCAGACATCTTATTTTAGAATAACAAAAGCATTAAGTGTAAAAATACATAGACATTTTTCAACTTAGTTCAAACCTGCATCAATGGCTGTCTTTTCAACCATGGCTCTAGTCTGTCCTTTTGAATAGGCGTACATTCCCAATTTTTCCTCAGCTGAAACGCTCTTCTAAACAGCTGTTCATGGTATAAACCATTCTGATTTACCCATTCTCTGCTGTGTTACCTTCTTGGACTCACAATTTTTACCAGTTATTTTAGCATATTGCTACGTATTTGCTTCTCCCAGTGGTATAGCCTGCGATCGTAATAGTCATACTACACCTGACTTTTAAAGCGTTAGGCTGCATTCAGTGGGACACATGAAGTAGAGTTTGTAGTAGATCACTGTTGTTCATGTACACTGCAATCTGTACAGAAGCAGATACAGCACGTGCCAGCAGCCACTTACTGCGTGAAGGGGGATCGGTGTTGCTCCATAACTCTTTCTAGCTGCCAGTGCATTTAGAGGTAGAAGGCAGAATTTGGGCTTTCTTTTCAGAAACCACTTGACTTTCTTGTCTGTACTGATGTAATTACAGTTCATTAATTAATTTAAATTAGGCAGTTGATGGGATAGAGCCAATAAAGAACTTCTTGTGTCATCTGATTTGTTGGTGCCAACTCCTGTGTAGCCAGGCGGTTAGTACACTGAGTGAAAGTCTGAGGTGTTTGAGTGTTTCTGGTGTGTGTGTCTTCTTGTTGGGCTTTTTTGGCGATAATTTCCTCACTGCTTGCACAGAGTGCCCCTTTGGAGTCCCTTATTTGCAAGGTTGTGCTCCCTGAGTGTTCCCATTAGCCTCGCATCCTGTGCTGCACAGCAGCCAACTTCCAAACAGAGCAGAGAAGACTCTCCCTTGGCAGCAGTGTGTTGTGTGGTGGGGATGGTGCTCCCTGGAAGGTGATGGAACTGCTGAGCAACTGGTTCAGTGCCACGAGAGCTTGAAACCGTTCATCCTGCATACACACGGCTGGCTTAAGTTTGCAGCACAGCAGATTACACTCCCTTGACGAGTTTAGATTACATATGGCAGATTTTACTGTTACTGTACATGGGGTGATTGGGAGGTGAATGAAGTATGTCACATCATTTGTGCGTACCCAGGTTAGTTTAGTTGTTCCATGCAGACATACCCTTAAGTGTTGAGAGTGGATAGCAAGTGAAATCTGAAAGGGTTTATATATTGGCTTGAGTACAGGACATTTCCACTTGTCTGCCTTCTAACCAAGATGAGGTGCCAAATTCAGTGGGAACCTCCCTTTCTGACTTTATAGTTTTTTGAGAAATGAGGTTTTTGCTTTCATGTGTGCATCCAAAATTGCCCGATCTCAACAGCTTGTGTCTATTTCTCAAGAACTAAACATCTCTTGCAGTTAATCTTTTGTAAAGCATAATTGGAAAAGTAGTCCCAGCGCATTCCTAAAATGTCAAGAAAAATTGACTCCATAGAGAACATAACAGCAATCTGGGACTTCTGTTTTCTTTTTAAATCAGATCAGAAGAGAGGGTTGTCCTTATCTTGTCCACTGTGTGGAATACTTCCTCAGAAAATTGGGGAAAACAGCTTTTTGAGCACTCTTTGACCCGAGGAGTTCAGTCTTCCAGTTTTTGGGTTTCCTTGAGGATAGTTCTAGTTACGACGTGGTACATCAGCTGTTTGTTCAGGAAGGTTCTTGACTAGAACTTTTTCCTGAATTCATAAAGCCTTTACTTTTCTTGCTCTGCAGTGTGACTGAAGACTTATTTCTAGATGGCAAGTTGTGATTTGAGTATTTAGTATGTGTTGCTGGTCTAGGTCTTGAATTCCTGCTACTGTGGGGCACCGCAAAATAATGAACAGCAGAACTGTTCCCCCCCCTGCTGGAGAAGCTATTGATTTCAGACAGACACTGGAGAAATTTAAAGGAATAAATTACTAATAAATTATACCTTTAATTTGCCTATTAGGCAATTAAAAGTAAGTAGGTATTGAACAATGTAGAGTTTTATGTGTTAAGACCTCCATCTTGAAATACTGCTAGAAGCTTACAGCTTGGGATGCAAAGATCACAGCGCTCTATGGAATGTACTTTTTATGTGATATGTTGCTGGACAGTCTGTTGGCTGAATCCTGCACCTTCCTCAGACTCTAAATAGTCTAAGCATAATAGCCCTTATTTATGTCTCCCAGGCTGGATGATGAAGCCTGTGATTACGAAGCTCAGCTTCCAGCTTCATAACTGTAATGGACGTGGCTGTAGAGAAGAATGTGAGATATTTCACCACATCTAACAATCCAGGACTTCTGAAGATCTGCTATACACATGCACCTTTTCCCTAAATCCATAATAGGCCACTATTTTATATTTATAAGACAATTAAAGGAAGGAGACAGTTACAAAGTTGTTTGTTTTGTTTTGTTTTCAATTACCATGCTCTCAGTTCACATGGTTGATTTTCTTCCTCGCTCTTCTCCTGAGGCATGTGTGCTTGTGTGTGCGCACCGCCGCCCCCCCCCCCCCCATGCTGGCAGTCTTTATTATATATTTGTGGAAGAAAAATGAGATGTTGCATGGCTTGAAAGTAATTTAGCTCTTAAGTGTTCCAGACATTGTCCTTGTTACTGCAGTGCATGTTTATTTATGAATGTATTTGTCATATGGAAATGAAAAAAGTCATTGAAATTCCATGCAAAAAATAACCTGGTCAAGGTTTGCTTTCACTTAATGTATCTGATTGGAAGAGGAAAGAAGGATTATAATTGGTTCTTAGTCTTTGGGGTACCCTACTTGGGGGGTGGAGAGGCAGGAATAATTTTTTTTTCCTTGCATTTGTCTTGATAATGTATCAAGTAGCTGCTAAGGGACTTGATGAGATGTAATGCAGAATAATAAATTATGTTCTGCAGCCTTCTTTGCTTCTACGTGAGGTGAGTGCGTAAGCACAAAAAGACTGGTACACCTCCAAATTCTAAAAGCATTATATTCAGATTAGCAGGTCACTGGAGATGCGTTGCTAATTGTTTTTGGGAACTCATTATGGGTATTATCACGTATTAATTATGCATGGTAAGTAGTAAAAAAGAGGGGGGGGAATCCTTCTTCTATGCTAAATTGCTCACTGAGTTATCTTTTCTTTCTTTCAAGACCTTGAGCACTTTTTGGAGATGCTGAACAGAGCAGTCATTGAATAATTAGATTTTAATTAACAAGAATTTTCACAAAAAATTTTTTCAATGTCTTTTGGGTTATAGCAAGCATGAATAAATCCTCTTTCAAAAAGATCTAGTGTGCTGATCCTCTCTGTATCTCAAGTTACCTTTGTAATCACTACAGAGCTTGTTGTAACAATGCTTTTCAACAGTTTCAGGACGAAGAACGAAGACTGAAACAAGGAATTGCATTGTTAGCAGTATTTTTTGGTTGCTTCTTCGTAAAGTATTGTCATGGGGAGACCTCCGGAAACCTTTGAAAGACTAAGGTCAACTATGTGTTGTTTTAATGCACTGAGGCTGGGGGAGGGAGAGTTCATTTGTTTTCTTCTTTTCTTTTTGTTTAAGTTACTTGCTCTTTGTGAAGATGCGGTTGTAGGTAATTTTCAGAGAGCTGGTATTCGTGGCAGGGTTCTGCTTATTCTGTTGTGTGGTAAAGAATTTGTAAGAGTGGTTTTTTGGCATGATTGCAGGAAACCTACATACAGGACCATCAATTAACACTGACAAATTATTTATAGTCTAAACAGGGCAAAGCATTTTGCTCAGGCTGATTGCTGTATCACAAAATAAGTGCACTTACAAGACAATTACAAAATGTACTCCATAAAGCAATGTTTGAGAATTTTTTTTTATTATTATTGTGATAGACTGGTTGTTTAAAGATAAAAGACCTTGTAGCACACAAAAGAGCTGAAGAAGTGACAGCTTCATCTGCTAAAAAAGGATGCTTAACATTTCCATTCCAGCATCTCTTTATCTTAGAATAGTAGCGTGATTCAAAGCCAAGAAGGAAACGGTTCAAGTTAAGCTTCAGTAAGACTTGAAGTGATTCTGATTTAAATTAGAAAACAATTCCAAGCAGCGGTAGAAATGCTGTTCTCCTATTCCATCGAAGAAAGCTTTCCTTTTTTGTCTAAATAGTATTGAATATAGGAATTGCTGTTCATGCTCAGATTCAATGTCTATCTTATTCGGTACCATCTCTGATGACAGCTAATACCAGAGGCTTAATAATCGCCTTTTAGCTAGAGGGAGTTAATTTATCCACTTAAATTCTGTTGCTCCCATATGAAGTAATTGAAGGCTCTCTTTTAACAAAACAAAACAAAACAACAAAAAAGGGCTTTAGTAACTCTTTCACAGTATTTGTTTTTTTTCTTGATGCTGATGACTACCTGGGATAATGGATTCTGTAAGTCTTTTGCATATGTTCTGAATTTCTCACCTTTTAACTTCTTTGAATGTCAGCTTTTTTATGTTATGAGTGAGAAAGGTAAGTAGTAATTGATCTGCCACTCAGTATTTTAAGTACTACTCATCACATTCCTTTTTATTTCTTGCTCCATAAGTAAAACGCTTTACAGTCTGTTCAGACTCTCACCATCTGAAAGGGTTGTGTATGGGAGGTTTTTTTGGGGGGTGGGGAGTGGTGGTGGGTGGTTTTTATTTTTTTTTTTTCCTCATAAGCATTCTGATTGAATTTCTTCAGACCTTTCCTATCAAAAACATTTTAATATAGAATAATGTCTGTGGCATACAGTACATAGAGTATTCCAGATGAGACAGCATTATATATGTCTATGAATATATACAATATCACCCAAGTTCTGTGTTTTCACTGAGCTGTCTACAGTGATGTCCAGTACTTAAACTGAATGTTACAAGATGTACGTCATTTATTTTTTCCAGCTAATGTGTATTGCTTACATTTCTTGACCATTTTATTTCATTTGACACTTGACTGCCCAGTAGACTACCTTGTCACCCCAAGTTACGTACAGATGTTTCTTCTCCCAACTAACCTACATAATTTTGTGTCATCAGCAGATTTTACCAAGTATAGAGGTAAGAATTACTAGTTAATAATTCCCTGAGTAACACCAGAATTCTTTTAAAATGCATCTACAACCTTTCTAAAATAGTAGCATGGTAATGAGAAATGGTTTTTAATGTTAGTAACTCCTTCACTTTATAGTGTAGTTGCTTCAAAGCCTCAGGGTGTTGCTGACTAGCAAAGACTAGCTGATGAGATTTCATCCATTACTGAAAATATCTTCTGTTACAGAACATGTTTTCCTCCATTAGGAAATTGTCCTCTTTCTGCTGAACAGATACTTGGTCACAGTCATCCATTCAGTTGCTGCCTTCAGAACACATTATTGCATCCAGCAGCTTCAGACTAAAGAGTGGAAACATTAGAGGTTGCAGCCTATTGTCCTGAGCGTCAAAGCTATTACAGACTCAAAATATTACGGATTCAAAAAAAGTGCCATGGGCAAAAAGCGTAATAGTATGTAACTTGTCTTACTGCTTCCCACTTTCAATAATGCAGTGATCCCAAGAGAATGTCAACAGAACCTTTTATTCTACAAAGAATGATCATGTATCTTAGGTAGAATGCATTTGCAGTTTTAAGATTAGCTATGATATATCCTTTGAATACTGCTTTCAGTTGTGAGTTTTTAACTTTTCAGGCTGAAAATTTTCATTGAGAAGATTTTTTTTTTTCCTTAAAACTTCAGCAAAAAGTGTTTGCAATTATGTTAATGTTTTCCTCAGAAGATAATATTTTCTAATTGTAGCAATAACTAGTACAATGGTCATACGATAACTTCCATGAAGAGTTATATTGTGTAGAGCAGATATTTGAAGTTTGGGAAGCTGAGAGTCTCCTGCAGTCAGGTGTTCTAGGAGTCAGGAATAATGCTATGACTCTACCATATTATGACCATTACTAGACCTGGGAATGCTCCTGAGTTTCCTGATGTTTGCGTGCCATGGCTGCTGACTGTGTACATCATATTTATATTTAAGTACACGTTAAACCCTGAGGGGAGAAAAAAGCATCAAATCCATGTACTCTGGATGATAGGCATGGAGCCTGCTCTGGACAACTGTCAGAGCACTGAAATACGTATAAACATCTAAGACTATAAAAAAATACAGATGTAGCTTGTGGAAACTAATCACACACACCCCACACACCCTGATTGGTATTTTTTTAATGAATGTTGTGGCTTTTTCAGTGAACGAGGTTCCAAGTTCCTATTTTAGATGACAAGCAAGTATCGTCCCTCAATTTTCCTCAGAGTCAAAGAGTTGACAGAGGTCATTTCTGATAGAATTAAGAAGTGAATCAGCCAGCTCTGCATTAGCTTTCAGCTGTGTTCTCTGCTGCCCTGGTCCAGCAAGGAGCAGAAGTGGTTTGAGCAAGACAAATTTCAGTTAATAGCTCAGCAATAAGAAGGGGAGGAAGAAGAGAATGTATCAATGATTCCTGAAAGAGAGTATTTTTAAAGATACTGCTGAAGAAGGATGAAGAGTGTAAGCAGGGAGATTGTACAAGGCACAGAGGTCAGCATGATATAAGACATGCAGCTGAAAGTGGGAGAAAGAGATAAAGAACGCAATTAAGTAAAAGGATAGAAGATGTCTAGGGGGTAGAAGGAAATAAAAGCAAGACATACAGTAATTGTGGGCAAGACAATATAGGGTCTTGAAGGTGAAAATAAAAACTTGAATTTGTGACTGCATTAAGTAGTCTATATGGTTTCATTATAAATTATGAAGAGTTAACAGTGTGCAGTGGCCCATTTGTCCTTAACGCTTTCCCATTTTTTAGGGAGTGTAGATGAAGAGTGAGGAAACAGGAGATAAGTTAATGATGTATATACTGAAATAGTAAAAGCATTTACTTTTTTGAGGCTAAGCATTCTGTCTCAAGAGGATTGGTAGATGATGTGACAGGGCTAACATTACAGCAAAAACTCTTCAAACATTTAGGATGCTACATGTCTAAATTTAAAATCTTGTTAAGATAGTGGAAAGACTCAGCTGCAAATGTGTGCTTTGGCATGTCTCTCAAAGTAAAGAGGTTTTCTTTAGAAACACTGATGTTGGAGTTTCATCTTCTATTCTGTCTTGCATTAACTAGTAATTCTAAGGCATTTGGACAATCTATTACTATCCCTTTCTCCTATCACCTGATTTTTTTTCTAATCGTCTTAGCAATCGGTTGAAGAGCAAGTATGCTTGAAAGATGATGGTTGACTTTGAGTAGGCTGGTGGAAGACTGTTTTACTGATATCTTACTATTTACAGGTCTTCTTTACAGCTGTGGTGTTAATACATGACAGCCTTAAATTTCTTTAAGATGATTAATATTCAGTGAAACAACTTTCTTCTTGTTTCTCTGATTTTTTGGGAACTGATTTTATTTTAATAATACAGTGTTAATGAACAATGAATAAAACGTTCCATAAGTCAATTATTCAGAAAAGGCCTTCAGTGTAGTCTCTCTCAGAAATTTTGAAATGTATCCATTCTTTGCAGGAGCAATTCCGTCTCACCAGCTTTCACACCATTTTTAAAAATCTGTGAATTGAGTCCGTAGCTTCTCTGTCTGAGTTGAGTATGTGATCTGGCTTTGTGTAAAGTGATTACTAGTAAGAGCTTCAGGCTCAACATCAGTCCAAGGATGAAGAAATCCATCACAGAATGCTGTATTTTAATAAAAGGATTTCAGTTACTTGGCAGTATGAAGACATAATAATGCTTGTGACATGCTGTGCTGTATTGCTTTAGGATCAGACTGAACATTGGCATAATAGCAGCATCAAGAAGAAAGAAAAGATGGGATGTCTGATTTGAGCATCTCTTTTTCTCCTATTGATTTCTATATTTAGCATAGTGTATGGTATGCCAGGCCCTAGTTACAAAGACCTGTGAAAGAAACTACTTGGATTCCTGGTCTTGCATGTTAGGAATCAAGCAGCATTTGATACATAAACTTGCGTAGAATTGGATAGATCCTAAGGAAGATCTGCCACAGGATGCAGCGGTTAGGTTGTGTGGTAAAAACTTGCCTGCAGAGCCATGAAAGAGCTCAGAGAGGCGACGGCAGGTGAGGGATCCCAAATCACACCCTGCCCGGCTGCTCCCAGGCTCACCATAGGAGCCATCAGCCCATCAGAGGCCCATCTCCACAAGGCCAGGGGAGCACAGAGTCCTGAAGGCAGACGGGAGCCCAGATTAAGGATGCAGAGGGAGGGACAGCCTGTCCGGGCCCTCCCAGGGCTGTCCCAGGAGAGCCATCAAGGTGAATCATCCAGCCATGAGACCCATCAAGGCGTATCAACGCTGGATCCCCTTTTGGACTGAGGGCAGATGCTGCCTGGGGCATGGCACACAGTATGAGATGCAGGGGAAGAGCATTTTGGGATTGCTCAGGATTTATTACAGGGAAATAGAGGGATAAGGGGATAAAAAGGGCTGGATGTGTATAAATGACACGCTTGTCTGGCC
This sequence comes from Pygoscelis adeliae, assembly GCF_000699105.1. Taxonomy (NCBI): domain Eukaryota; kingdom Metazoa; phylum Chordata; class Aves; order Sphenisciformes; family Spheniscidae; genus Pygoscelis; species Pygoscelis adeliae. Next base: position 2,353,568 of record NW_008825619.1, on the reverse strand, counting down.
ATGGCCTGCTCCTGACCAGCACAGTCTGTCCTATCTTATTAAATTCCACTTCTAACTCTTTTCCTGGTCTGTTCTGTGTGTCTGTGTGTGTGTCCAGCAACTGGAGTCAGAGCCCAGGCAGAGGCCCATGTGTCAGCGGTGCCAGCGGCTGGAGCAAGCGAGGGTCTGAGTGCTAGCAGCTGGGCGAAACCAAGTGCCAGCCCCCGGCATGGGACCGCAGGTCACAGGGGCCCGGCCCATGCATCTGCAGTGCCAGTAGCCGGACTGAGTGCTGGCAAGCGTGTGAGCGCTAGTAAAGAGCCAGCTGAACGAGCCTGTGGGTTTATGTGAGTGTGGCTAGCCATATATGTATGTATTTATGTATGTGTTTGTGTGCATGTGCCTGCTGGGGATACATGCTCAGCCTCGCTACTCTGGACCAGGGGGCATGGAGCCGCGGCTGCCTCCCCTCTGTCAGGCTACCACATTAGGCCCTATTCCCAAACAGCAGTAACCCATTCCCTAGGATCACGTTTCCCTCCGTAAAGGGAGACTAGATAACCAGTTCAGGTGTAGATGTTCCAGGTAGGTATCTCAGTCCTTCTGTTTCAGTCTCCTAATAAAACCCCTCCTTTCTAAACATCTCTCAGAGCCGTTTTAGCTTTTCCACCCTAGTTTCCTAGTAGTTTCCTAGTAGATCCTACAGTAGATCTACAGTATCGTATCTTTTCCCATATATTTACATAACATATTTACAAATGTGTTAATGACAAGAAGAGAGCCAAGGAGAATCTCCATCCTTTATTGGATGCGGGGGGAACATTGTCACTGAGGATGAGGAAAAGGCTGAGGTACTTAATGCCTTCTTTGCCTCAGTCTTTAACAGGCAGACCAGTTATCCTCAGGGTACTCGGGCCCCTGAGCTGGAAGACAGGGACGGCGAGCAGGATGAATCCCCCTATAATGCAAGAGGAAGCAGTTAACAACCTGCTGCACCACCGGACCCTCACAAGTCTATGGG
>NW_008825619.1:2344176-2347420 GCF_000699105.1 Pygoscelis adeliae | reverse complement strand
GCTGGGATAGAGTTAATTTCCTTCCTAGTAGCTGGTACAGTGCTGTGTTTTGGATTTAGGATGAGGATAATGTTGATAACACACCGATGGTTTAGTTGTTGCTGAAAAGTGCTTACACTGGTCAAGGACTTATCAGTCTCTTATGCCCTGCCAGCGAGAAGGTGGGAGGGGGCACAGCCAGGACAGCTGACCCCAACTGGCCAAAGGGGTATCCCATACCTTATGATGTTCTGCTCAGTATGTAAACTAGGGGAAAGCCGGCCGGGGGGCTGCTGCTCAGGGATGGGATGGGCATCGGTTGGCAGGTGGTGTGCAGTTGTATCGTGCATCACTTGCTTTGTATATTCTGTTATTTTCATTATTATCATTATTATTACTCTTTTACTTTCTGTCAATTATTAAACTGTTCTTATCTCAACCCATGAGTTTTCTCACTTTTACTCTTCTGATTCTCTCTGTCATCTCACCAGGGTGGGGGGAGCGAGTGAGCAGCTGTGTGGTGCTCAGTTGCCAGCTGAGTTTAAACCATGACACTCATCCATATTGCCCAAATGTGGGGGATATTCTACATCATCTCATGGGCCGAGGCCATCATCCGTTTAGTATCGTGACCACCTTTAATTTAAAATGTTTCTCATTTCTGTGCCTCTATTTGATTTTGTTTGATATAAGTTACTGGCACCAAAGATTTTTTTCAGTAGAGGTAGGCACTGTAAAAGTTTGAATTTCTAACTTTAGGCTTGTTACCTCTTTGTGTAAATATGTTTTTGAATACTTCTTTCTGTTTCACTTAGAATTTCGTTCTCTACCATGCCTGCCTTCTTGCTTCAAGGAGGAGAAGAGGGACAGATTATTTAAGGAGAATCTGGATTTTCTGTTTAGAGAGCAATAAATGTTCTGAAATGAACTGCAATTGTATGTGTTTTAAAATTTGTTTTATTTGACAGGTTAATAAATCTCAATTGAAAGTCTGAATGACTAGAGATATTAAAAGCTTGTGTTGCCTGACAAAATCAAACCAACCAACCACCTTTTTGCATTTCTTTATGAATACAGCAAAGGGCTCAGTACTATTCCAGTTGACTGTGGTGCTCATTTTATTTGCAAATGCCTTTATTTATGGGTCTTCTGCATAGTTTGTTTTTTTTTTTTGAGAGTATAACAAAAATTACCATAATTGGCAAAAAGTTAAAAATGCCATGGTTCTTCAACAAGTACACATGTTCATGGTGCAGACAATGTGGTGAGAAGCCTTCTGTTCGCTTGATAAGCTTTTGCTAGTATCAATAAGTTTATGAATTTTAGAGAACTTAAATCTGTTTTTTTAAACCTACACCTATGTTGATCTTGTGGATTCATCTGTTTTGTGACTTTGATGCACAGACGTGTGAGACAAATCTACCGTATATTCCAACTGCAAAAACAGTCAACTAGGATATCTTTTGATAAAAGGCTTGGGAAGCAGTATCGTAAAAGTATTTAGGGCTTGGCTATTGATGTCATGATTAATTTAAAAAGTGGAATATTATTTTTTAGTTGTTTAGAAACAGATTTTTAGTAGAATGCAGAAGGACACTGGGATGAATAAAAAGAAAAATCTGTCTTAATTTTTCCTATCTGCCTTCTTCAGTTTCAGAAACAGTTTCTGGGGTGGAAGCAATTGGAGAAAACAATAGGAAATTGGGTACAAATATCGGTGGTACACTGTATTGTGTCTGATACATAAATTCAGTCATGTTGGAGATACTTTAGTCTCTATCAGCAGTGTCACGTGGAAGTGTGGGATATGAATTACTGCTTATTTTGTGAAATCTGTTAGGAAATTTAGCAAGGACCTCACCCACTGCATTTTCCAATTAGATATTCAGACAGGCAAAGTGTCATTGCATAAATTTGAATTAGATTGAACATTTAATGACAATGAAATATCAGCTAACGCAGAATTTAAGACTACCGCCTTTGGTTTGTCAGTGCTTTCCCAAAACATGTTTGATGCTGTGCTGGTGGTACTTTTATACTGAATTGAAGAACATTTTTAGTTCCTGCCAAATCCCCATCATGCTGAGGGTTTGGTTTAGTCCTGACAAAGTATCGTGGAAGTTGCCTTTTTCTCCCCAGCCCTTCCTGAGTTACTGTTCTTGACATTGTACTGCATTTGATGTTAGCTTTATAAATGCATGCAGTTTTATATCTGTGTATATATATAGATATATATCTGTGTAGACATATATACAGATACATATTTTAAACTATATATATTACATATATGCATTTGTATATAACAAATGTGTCAGATCCAGGCGCCCGATAGCAGCAAAGCTGCTGCAGCTCCGTGACCACAAATCCAGCCAGTAGCGAGGCTGAGAACCTATTTCCAGTAGTCACACGAGCACACACAGCATATACGATACGCATATATGCAGGTAACATGTGCCAGCCCCAGCACAGCAGAAATGCTCAGCACACACACAAGCACAGAGAGCACCACTGGCCTCATCCCGTTCCCCTCTCTGGCTGATGAGGGTGAAAGTCTGTTAGTGCAAAATAGGTACATATGTGCAATGAGGGTCCCTCCAGCAGCTGGATTTAGGGACTCGGCTGGCCTCAGATCCCAGTCTCCCCAAGTTGTTGGCACCTGGAGGCATGAGCCCCCAAGGCCACAGCCTCACTCTAGCCCTCAGCGCAGATCCTTCTTCCCTTCCCATTCCTCTCACCCACACCCACGCAGTGGATGGCTTAGGCACAGCCCATCCGGTGGTCCTGGATCCTTGTGCACCTCCCACAGAGGGTCTCTCGTGCACACACACACCGGTCTCCTGGACAGCCCCAGACGCCATGGTCTCTACAGCAGCTGGCCAGGGCTACCCTATGGCTATCCTGTCCCTCCGGGAGCCAGCACTGCCTGTGCTCTCGCCTGTAGAGATACATCTGGCTCCGAGGCCACTTCACCTACTTGCCAGCTAGTCTAGCATGCTCTTCACTAGCACTCACACGCTCACTTGCACACCCACCCTTGCTGTAGGTGCTACATGGTGGGCACGTGGGACCCCTGGTCCCATGGCAGGGCCAGCACTGAGACTTCCACACATGTGTGCGTGCACAATAGTAAGCCATTGCCCAGGAAAACCATCAGAAATGGAGTTTAATTAGAGAAGACAGGACAGGCTGCGCTGGCTGGCACAGGCACAGCCAGGCACGTGGACTGATGACCCTGCTCACACCCCAACAGCCCCTTCTGTCCCCC
>NW_008825619.1:2330407-2344124 GCF_000699105.1 Pygoscelis adeliae | reverse complement strand
GGGCCCGGCCCAGGGCCTCCCCTGGCACCGGGAGTGGCTGGGCCAGGGGCCTCCGCTGCCCTCGCAAGGCTTCTGGGGCTGCCCCTGGGCCTCCTGCCCCATCAGGCAGCCCAGGGATAAGCTTCTAGTAGGCTGATGGCTGCTGTGGTGGGCCTGGGAGCAGCCGGGCAGGATGTGATTCAGGCTCCCCCACCTGCCCTTGTTGCTCCTGCCGTGCTTCTGTGTGCAAAGACGAGCACTTCTATTGCATAAACTAATGTGTGTATGTATATGTGTGTGCACATATATATATGTATTTCTACATATGAGAATGTACAGATCCCTCTCTGTAGAAATGTACTTGGCAATTTTAACTGCTAATGCTCCATAGATGCTCTTTGGACTTACTAGTAACGTGATGTTTAATAACCACAAAAGATCTGGAAGGAAAGATTCTTATTAATTAAAAACTGTCTAGCTAAGCTGTGCTCCTTTTCTCCAAGGAGGGTAGTTAGGAAGGCATCCAAAGCAGGGAGAAAAACTTTTTTAGTTGATAGGGAAGTAGGAGTGAAGAACCTGAGCTGGCAGCCTGCAGTACTGCCACTGCTAAACACAAGAACATCTGATCGAGGAAAGCATTTAGAGTGTCCTGAGCAATGTCTTTGCTCTCCACCTAGATGCAAGATGCTGGTAATCTGAAGAAGCTCAAAATTACAGTTGTCACTTGATTTTGTTAAGGTTGTCTTCCTGTTTCTTTTGGTTACAAAGTTAAATCTTGACCTGGTTCAAATTATAATAGCAGTAGTTCTAGATAGAGTAGTTGTTTCTTTCTGGTTTTAACCCATTATCTCTTGATATTCCATAGAACTACTTGTTAAATTACTACTTTACTTGTCAATGGGGAGACTGTTCTGTATGGCTTTGAAAGTATTGAAGTATTTTATCTGCAGATGCAGGGTCAATGGAGAAAATAGAAGTTCTAGTGTCTTTTCTCACATTGTTTTCCTTGCTAAGACTAGAACTTACAAACCTTTGAAGAATATGAAACAGATGTGTTTAGCTACACCATCAAGACCTGCAAACCCTGAACATATATCCCCAAGACAATCTTTATGTACGGATGAGAAATTTCAGTCCTCACTCTTTAGACATATTTGCCATCTGATTTATAAATTTTCTGTATTCAATAATGAATCTTACCTGTATCTCACTAGAAGTAGTTGAAATCAATCAGCAAAGTTTTTAAATATAGAGAGAAAACACTACAACTTCTAATCAGGAAAAAAATGGGGAAAAATTACTTGAGCTATTTCCTGTATACGGAATCATAGTGTTTGAGATTCTCTTTTGCTTCTTCACCTCACAGCCTGTCCTTTTTTTTTGTAGTCACAGCATATTTTACCTGGTAGCCAGAACATATCTTTCAGTGGATTGTGTGGCAGTGATACTTTGTCACCTTGACATACCTGCTGCAGTCTGGTTTCCCCAGGGAATCCTTATATACTGTCTGGGAGCTGAAACTTCCAAGTTATCAGCAAAATGCTGCTCGTAGCACTCAGCTGCCTGTCAGTTTACCCAGATTCTTGGCAATACCTGTGGCAGCATCTATTTCTGAACTGATCATGTTGCTGTATGAGAGGTGGTTTCTTTCAGGTCATGTGTTGTGATGGCTAGAGCAAGGTAAAATCACTGTTTGCAGTATGCCACGGTAGTCTTACTAATATATAAATACACATAATTTGATTTTAAAAAGAAGAAAAGAGGGGTGGCCTGTGCTTAGGCAGAGACGACTTAGTTTTTTTCCCAAAGTAAGTATGTTATAAGCACATTAACTCTCATTCAGGTGCTTGTTTGTAAGTTGACTGCAAGCATTTGTAAAGAAAGCAATTTGCCTTTGACTTAATTGTGAAGAAATGTGTTTATATCAGTATTGGGGTGACTGAGACACTTCCTAATGGAGTGTTTTCTATTCTCATTGTAAGTTCTCTAATGGTCACTTAGCAATATGTTTTGTCTGCATTTTTTGCACATTTGTCATTCAAACCTTTAAATTTAGAAGTTCCATTACAGTGCCATCTGTCTCTGCACTAGTGAGTGTGGCTGCACACTTCTGAACAGGAAAGAAAAGCAAATCCATTTCATACTCTCAGAAAAAAAGATAATTATGATGCCTGGGGGACACCAAGTTGACCATGAGCCAGCAATGTGCCATTGCAGCAGAGGCGGCCAATGATGAGGAGTGTTGCCAGCAGGTTGAGGGAGGTGATCCTGCCCCTCTGCTCAGCACTGGTGAGACCATACCCAGAGTACTGCGTCCAGTTCTGGGCTCCCCAGTATGAGAGACACATGGAGCTACTGGAGGGAGTCCAGCAAAGGGCCACAGAGATGGCTAAGGGACTGGAGCATCTGTCATGTGAGGAAGGGCTGAGCGAGCTGGGACTGTTTAGCTTAGAGAAGGCTCAGGGGGGATCTTATTAATGTATGTAAATACCTGAAGGGAGGGTGCAAAGGGGAAAGAGCCAGGCTCTTTTCAGTGGTGTCCAGTGACAGGACCAGAGGCAGTGGACACAAACTGAAACACAGGAGGTTCCCTCTGAACATCAGGGAACACTTTTTTACCGTGAGGGTGACCGAGCACTGGCATAGGTTGCCCAGAGAGGTGGTGGAGTCTCCCTCCTTGGAGATACTCAATCGCTGTCTGGACATGGTCCTGGGCAACTGGCTGTAGGTGTCCCTGCTTGAGCACGGGGATGGACGAGGTGGCCTCCGGAGCTCCCTTCCAACCTCAGTCATCCTGGGATCCTGTGATTCTGTGAGTCCATACGAGATTTATGTAGCATTTGCTTATTTTCTGTGTGAGTGTGTATGTATATTATGTGTGGGCATCTGTAATCCATAACACGGTAGCACAATAACATGGCAGCAAGCTGTAGAGCAACAGTTCCAACAGTCACAGAGAAAAGGACACGTTTAGTTTAAATGGGAAATCAACCCTCATCCATTTTCCAAAGACTCACTGAAGGTCAGCAAATGCAGGATACTTCAGATCAGTGGATTCGTTAGGTAAGTGGTGATTCTTATTTTTAATATAAAATCATTATTGTGTTGGATGAGCAAGTAGTTTTCACTTAAGCATATGGCCTGTTGCAATGTTTTGAGGACTTTGCCCATGAGAGGTCAATTTACAGGCAGATAGGTGGTAGTTTTCCTTTTAAATTAGTCTGCCATCTGTCAGCTTTATACCCTGTTGACATCTGAACATTATTTCTGATTGGAATATACAGATGAGAGGTTTTTTAAATAAAAACGATATTAAGAAAAAGCTGATGAGAACCCAGATAATGATAAACTTGTTTCTTTGAACAGCTGAGTGCCTGAAACTAGTAGCATTCTCTTATCTGGTAGAGCTGGTCTAATAGAAGAATAGGCACAGCTGGATAACTGTGGGTCATCAATGCATTTTAAAAAAGTGTTTCTGTGCAGTATTTTAAATAGCTAGATGATATTATTAGGGGAATTTTGACAGAAGTGTTGCAACAGGAGATTAAGACGTAAACAACTTTCTACATATGAATTAATTTTAAGAGTGTGTTAATGTTCATATTTACAGAAATATTTGAACTTGGAGTTTACAGTGGAAATAAATTTTTTAGAGTAGTAGTCTGTTTTAATGATTGATTCACATAAAACTGCTTGATATTCACTGGGTTTCCATCTTACAGTTTTCATAGCTTGAAATACCTGGATAATTATTGCTTCCCTAAAATAAACAAAGCAAGCTGATAAAAACAAGCTAGAAATTAATATGAAAGAAGTTACTTCTCTACTGAACTCTTAAAAAAATAACTTTGACATTTTCTTTTTAACTTTCCTCTTAATACATTATTTTTACCAATAATAATTGTATTGATCTAGTACATCTTGCTGTGCTCTTAAAGTTAATCCCTCATTCAGGGTTAGGAGAGTGCTCTCCATTGAATTAATTATTTCTCATAATAAATAGTTCAAAAGAGGTATAGCATACTTAGTATATGTAGAAATATGGTGTTTATTATTAATTTTGTTACTTTTGGTGGTAGATTTCATGTTCTTTAGAAATACTGTATTTAGCACACAGAAATACTTTCTCAGGTAGAGAAAATGTTGTAAGAAATTTTGAGTTCTGAGCTGTGTTTGCCTGCACAGTCAAAGCAGCTTTGCCAACTAAGAGGCTGAGAAATCACCTTTTGAAATCATGAGGGCAGTTACTTAAATAGATCTGATTATCAATGTAATGAGGCCTTTCATTTCAGATGTGATATTTTTAGATTGCTATGGCAAAATAAATTGTGGAATTGTGATGTTGATAACCATAATCCCATGCCCGCAGTTGGGCTTGTGTTGAAAGAGCAGGTTCTGCAAAACTTTGCGCAGCCGTTTTGTGGTTTTGCACATACGGTCTGCTTCAGGCAAATGCAAGGCATGCCAGGAATAAGACTAGTTTGAAAGGATGAATGAACCCCTCTATGATTTAAACACTGCCCAAAAAGGAGGATTTATATTCCTCTTCAGTCTTCCTGCTCACTCCCAGCTGTTATGTGGTTGTTCTCCAGTTTATGAGCCTAATGGAATAGTTTTCTATTAGGATACAGAGTTGATTCACAGAAGGGCACGCAAACACAACACCCATCACTAGGAGACAGATGAAAGCATACACCGGTTAACAGGAGATAAAGAAAGAAGGAAGAAGCAACCGTTCATTGGCAGCAAACCATTAGTTTGGCTCGGCTACTTTTGAAACTACCTCCTAGGAACAGGTTAGGAGCCTGATTAGGAGGAAATTGTCTAATTTGGTCACTTTTGCTTTTGTCTTAAACATGTACATGGAATTTAATCTAATGGCATATGGTGGAAATACATTATATTGAAGCATATATTATCCTTGCATAGTTGTAACAGACTAATTTTGTAACAGTTACTGTTAATACCATTGCTATTTTACAAGTTCATATTTTAGTGGAAATAGTACTTTGAATATCAATGAGTTCAAAAGAAAACATTGAAGTAATTCCGTTTAAGCAAATGTCCCCCAAAATGACCCAGAGTCAAACCTTCATACTACTGTGTTTCAAAATCTGAAGCTTTACAGTTTTGTATCTCTTTATGATGTTAATTTATTTCCTTTTTCAAAATAGTGTGTTTATTTCAGATTCTAATGGTTCTTCCTAGTGCTGATTATCTTAAGTTTATTCCTCTTCTTTGTCTCTTCCATTTCTTTAACCCTCTTATGAGGTGTGACTCTCTCCAAGATACTACATTTTTTAAAGATTTTAGGAGTTGTTCTTAGTTTTGGTTTGTACTGGAGTAAAACGAGCTTTTAATTTCCTGCTTTCATTCTCTTGTTTTTTGTGAAGCCAGTACTATTAAGTTATTCTTCCAAGCAATGTCATAAAAATTTTTTTTCTTTTTTCTTTTAAAAGTTACAAAAGCCAATTTCCAACAGGAGTTCTGTAAGATTCAGTTCAGGTGTTTGCCCAAATTCAACAAATTAGGAGTTAATATTTTTTCCAACTTACTTTTGTACTTTGTTGTCCACCTTCCTCTTAGAAAATCTATACTGAGAACAGAGAATTGCCATTTTTAATACAAGTATTTGTTTCCTGTAGTTGAAATATGTAGAAAATTATAATTAGGATTTTGTTAGTGTTTTGGTTTTCTTACTTAAAGGTGCTAGTTTGTGGCATCGTGCTTGGAGTTTTATGCTATTGATCTTAAATATTTTCTGAAAGGTAACTTTCATCTGTTTGAAAGAAAACCACTTTTCTTCCTGATCTTGAAGAGTTAAAGTGTAACACAGCTACTTCTCACCAAGTCACTCCAGACCGGTGACACTGTGACGTGTACAGTTCAATGAGAAGCTTGTACTGAATAGAAAAAAAAATACCTTTTCCATGACTTTTTTTCACTCCCAATGAAAAGCTGTTTAAAGGTGAATGCCTCTTCTCACCCTTTCTTTCTTTACTGAAGAAATTAGGAAATGACTTTACGTCTGAAGCATATGTGGGTTGTTATTAACATGTCTGTCAAAGATTATACAATAATTAAGTTGATGTTTAGACCAGATTAAGGTACATTTCAGTACGCAGGCTGGTCTTTCTGTACGGGAAAATAACACTGGTCAAGGAGACATTATAGAGCAAAAAGAAACTATTGCCAAAAAATTATGCCGCTTGAAAAAATTGGATTGCTCCATGAGAATCAGCTGCCTTCTGCAGCACCTGCTGAGTTGGTTATAGGCAAGTGGTGGTGTCCAGTTACACAAAACAGGCAGGGTACCTGCCATCGTCAGCCTGCTGTGCTGGGCCTGCGCCTTTGTAGACATTCCCTGTGGCAAAAAGTTCATTGCATTTATTCAGGAAATACTTTGATACCTACTTCCAGTTTCAGTTTGAGACTTAGAATTTGGATTCATCAAAACAGCTCTTCGTTTGGATGTACCTGGCTCGTATCTCTGATGTGTTTGCTGAGGAGATGGGGCCAGCCTCTTCTCCAAGGTGCAGAGTGATCATGAAGTAGGCAACAGGCACAAGCTGGAACACAAGAAACTCCTGCTTGATGCTCGGAAAACCATTTTCACCATAAGGCTGGGAAAATATGGGAACAGGTTGCCCAGGAGGTATGTGGAATCTGCATCCTTGAAGATACTCAAAGCTCACCTGGTCAAGGCCCTGAGCAGCCTGCTCTGGCTGGACGTGCGTTGAGTGGGGGTGTTTCTAAATGGCCTCCAGGGATCCCTTCCAGTGTAAATTATCCTACGGTTCTGAGCTCTGCATGCAAGGTGCAGTTACTTGAATGTGTTGTGTATTGCGTGTCACAAAAGTCAGTGGTTTTAGTAAAGGTACTTCTGTATGGAAGGGAAGGCAGCACAAATTAACTATTTCATTGCACAGAATTCGTTTTTAGGCCACTTTTAGAAATAAGTGGCATAAAGCCCCAGCACATTACACAGTATGAGTAGCCTCAGTAGAGAGCATCTTGAGTATTTGCCTTGTGTTCTCCATAAAAGAACAATACTCTTCTATGGCTAATCCAAGCTGCAGTTGATTGAGTTAGATTTCTGCTGCTGGGATAATTGGACACTGTTTCAGAAACGCCTGGGAATTTCTTGAGGCCTGTAACACAAGTTGCCATACAAAGTTCCCAGTGTGCTGTCCTCTAAACACACAGTCCTCTGTGAAAAGAGTGCTCCAGCCATCCGGAATGATCAGAGTAACCCCGCATGTAAATGTGACCTTCTCCCTGCCTCACAGAGCCGCTGTGTCTGGCTCTGACTGTCACTCAACAGAAGCACTTTCTTTCACTTGATCAAGTCTTGAAAACAAGCAAGAAATTTGAAATTTCTCCTCCTTTTTCCCCATCCAAACTGTTTTACTCCTTCTGGCCCACCTTAACCCAACGCCCTGTGAACTGGTTTGTGAGACAGTAACTGCTGGTGTGGGCTGAAACGTAAAGTGGCATTTATGCAAGAGCTGGAAATGCAGAGTGATCTAATTATATGCAGATGTAACACACTTCCTTTTCATTTTTTTATAATTATGCTAATGATTTTTGGTTTTATGGTGTAAGTCTTCTGGTAAATATTTTGATTCTTATACTGGTCTGCAACGTACTCTTAGTAGTGAGTTAATAAAAATCTGAATTAAAAAGCATATGTGTGTATAAACAGTTCTTAATATGAATCATTGAATCATAAAGAATGGTGGCTAGTAGTTAGTATTCTGGGTACTCTGATGCTTAATTCATTTGATTATAAGTTTCCAGCTTGTTTGTTCATTTGTTATAGCGTTTAAAAACATCTTGGCTTACTCCTCATTTTCCTTAATGGAACTAAGTCATGGGACTGTAAGCTGCATGACTTTCTTAAACCGCTTATTTAATATGATTCTGTTATCCCTGGCTAGTCAAATTGGCATATGTCCTTAAAATAAAGTGAAGTGTAATTCATTATTGCTACTGACACTTTTCCCAGCTATTTCTGGACAGAGTGTAAGTCCGAAGAGTAGGAAAGAAACTTGATTAGGAAAGGAACATTAATCAAGTTATTTCATATTGTTTTTTGTTAATTCTTCAGAGAGTTAACACAGTGGGAGGCCAAAATTGCAAATACTGTAGCTGCTTAAAATGCATTTATTCAATAATGTTTAAGTAACTGTGGTGGTAAATAGGTCACCCAGAAATACATTTTCCCCTTGTTCCTAGACACTTTGTATATCAAAGCATAGGAAAAAAGAAAACACAATTACCTAAAAAATAGCCCAGCATCTGTACTATGACATGTTAGTGAAGTTGCTGGTGTTTCTTCTCTCTTTTTGTGAATTTCCACCACCTGCCATAAATGATAAACAGCATCTTTTCAGCATCTCAACATTTTGTAAGGGATATAGATGGGTCTGTGTTGTATTCTGAATTACATTATGGTTCTTGAAAATTCCTGGGTCACTCACACTAGTAACACAGTTGGTCAGTCATGGAATTATTTTGAAAATCTGAAAAAATTGAGTCAGCAAGGAAAAAGAGATAAAAGTTGTTGAACAAAACAAAAACCATGATTGCAGTAGTAGTGTCTTTCAGACTGATAATTTATTTCTTAGATACTACTTAGGTTTGAATTATGACCACAGAGTATGAGCTAGTTTTTCACAATGAGGAAAGTCAAAATACTTTTGGAAGTGAACAATCCACAAATTACCTGTAGAAATGAAAGGCCTGACTGCCTTCTGGTTCACAGAGATGAACAATGTCATTCTGAAATCAATATGAGCTGGCTATATTTGGTGGATTTCTTCCTGCAGCCCGTTTTGGGGCTCACTTTGATGCCTACTGAAATCAACGGGGACTTTTTTAATGATATGATGGAATTTGAATTAGGCCTTAAATGCTTATGGAAGACTGCGTTGTGCATGTATATGTAAATTAATATATAAGGTTACCAAATGTCTCCAGAGTGCAAATTTTACAAATAACACATCACGCTTTTGACCAGTTGATTTGATCATGAAGGAGAAAAATCAATGATAAATACAGAAGTTACACAAGTATAATATGCAATCCATTAGAAGCCCCAAACATAATATGTCACATTCTGATACCAAATGTTTCTGTGTCATTTGAGGACAGAAGATACAATAATCTTTTACTGTCTCTTCTCACCAAGCACAGAAAGAAGCTGGTCCTGTTCAGAATTTGGAGAATGAACATAGGGATAACCTCTCAGAGTTCTTACCAACCCTTTTTGAAACTGTGATTTGAAACCTCAAAATTTCACTGTTTTCCCTTTTTGCTTTCATTTTTTTTTTGGAGGGAAGAATAAAATTAATTATTATTCTTTATTTTTTAATCACTTTTGTCCCCAAAATGCCTTTTGTGTTTTTTTTTTAAATCAGAGTACGTACATGCAGTGGTTTTGAAATGGGGTTTTATGTATGATGGGAGAGTCATTCTGTCAGTAGTTCCTCAGAAGGCAGGGTAGTTTTAACTTAGTTCTGTGTAAGACTCAGTAGGACTGAATTTTTTTTAAGTATATTTTGCCCAGTGAAAGACTTAACCATGTTGGCTTCGGTTTGAACAGATCACAAGGTAAATGTTACAGTGATAACAGAAAAAAAAAGAAAGCTAAAGTTTATTATTTTCTTGTTAATTCTGTAGTAGCTGTTTCCCACAGAGCATATGGGGAATAAAATGTAAAAATAATAATATATTAAAAGAATATTTTTAGGGAAGAAAAGGAAGGAGTTAACAAATACTCAGTTCCTTTTCTTCTCACTCTTTTTACCAAAGGGAATGAAGTATTTGATACTCTAATGTCCTGGTTTTGGCTGGGATAGAGTTAATTTCCTTCCTAGTAGCTGGTACAGTGCTGTGTTTTGGATTTGGGATGAGAATAATGTTGATAACACACCGATGGTTTAGTTGTTGCTAAGTAGTGCTTACACTAGTCAAGGACTTCTCAGCTTCCCATGCTCTACCGACTGAGAAGGCTGGAGGTGCACAAGAAGCTGGGAGGGGGCACAGCCAGGACAGCTGACCCAAACTGGCCAAAGGGACATTCCATACCATGTGACGTCATGCTCAGTACATAAACTGGGGGGAGTTGGCCAGGGGGGAACGCTGCTCGGGGACTGGCTGGGCATCGGTCGGTGGGTGGTGAGCAATTGCACTGTGCATCACTTGCTTTGTATATTGTTATTAGTATTATTTTATTATTTTATTTTATTTCCATTATTAAACTGTTTTTTGTCTCAACCCACGGGTTTTCTCACTTCTACTCTTCCAATTCTCTCCCCCATCCCACCAGGGGGGCAGAATGAGCGAGCGGCTGTGTGGTGCTCAGTTGCCAGCTGAGGTTAAACCACAACATCTTACCAGTAAGACTCTGGTTCAAAGACAAAGTGCTAAAATGTGTGGTTTAGTCCCCATGTCTGCAAATGTTTCCACTGAGATTAAGGGCCTAACCAGACCAGACCAGAACCAGCAAACAGAAGATTTTTCTAATACAATATGAAAGAATTTGAGGCTATATTTACCCATTTTAAAGAAGATTAAAGTTTTCTTTTCATTATGTCTTTATAGAACAATATATAGTAGTGTTCAATAAGCACTCCCCATGCATATATATTATCTTCACAGGTTTTTTAAAATCTTAATTTCAAACCTGGTCTTAATCTTTTATCCTTCCAGACTTCTTGGTTATCACTAATAGCAGTAACACTTACGGATATCCCTGTTAGTTATGTAAATATTCCATCCAGGCATTTACAGTATATAGGTTGGAGAGGGCCTGCTGTGCATACCAAAAGCCTAACTAACACGCTTTTCTTATATTATTAAATTTCATGTAGGAAGATGAGGTAATGAGGTGCTGCAGTGATTTTATTATTTCTTCCTTTGGTTAAGTGATTAATTTTTCTTTTTTTTTTTAGATTCATAGACTGAAATATAAATTAGTATGCCTTACTACTTCACTTTTTTAACCATCTAGTTCATTCCAAAGTGAAAACTGTCCTATATTAGTATGACCTTTTGAGAGGTCTCATAGCAGTAGTATTGATCAGTGACACAAGTTTTAGAAATAACGCAGAGAAGCAGCCAGAATCTCAGCTGAAGTCTGTATAAATCTCATCTGTCTCTCTCAGTTGGAGTGATGCTGATGTCGCAATACTTATGCAAAATGGGGAAGAACTTGACTGCTTTCATATCTCTAAATTTAGTATGTGGGTGGGCCAGGAGAGTGAACAGTTTATAACATCTCTGTGCAGCAAAGTTAATAAATCCATTTTGTACGTGAACCTCTGTAAACCTTTCGTCATCCATTAAAAATGTTGCTGTGCTGTTGACAATAAGTGTCAGTAGCAAGAAAGACTGGAGGAAGACCTAGTACACTTATTTCCTGTAACAATGAAGCCACTATAATTATGGGTCATTTGCCTGGCTTCTTTGGTAATTAAGAGTTTTAATTGCTTCTAGTTCCAGGGAATTAGTTAAGCTTTTCATTATTCATATTGCCTTTCATAATCATCGATTCCTCTCGTACAGTAAGCTTAGTGACATCGTGGAAGTCAATCAGGTCTTTCAAGGCAGAGCGCAGAAGTACATTTCTTTGTATGGGCTAGGGCTAGGTTAGAAAAGGTTTCTGAAAGCCCTTGATAATGCTATTCTGTGCAACATTTAAGCTTACTCTTCACAAGGCAAAGCCTGTCAGGGTTTCATTTACTGTCCTCAGAGTCTTCAGAGTACTTAGGGTCACAAACTAAGGTATTGTTACGAACAAAACCTATAGGCAGAACCATGCTTCCGTTCTAATAGCAATTGTTCCAAGCTTTGCAGAATCAGCTGGTTACATATTTGTAGTTAGTAATAGTGATAATGATCAACATTTGAAAATACCACATTGTTCAAACTGGAATTCAGTGACTGTATAAAGGAAATGAGCACAAAGAGATTGGTGTGATTCCATTGGCTCACTAAAAATCATTAATTAAGTTTTACTTTATTACATGCAAGGTAGAAAGCACCCCTTACTTTCTCTTGGCAGACTCCAAGTGGTTGCTGACATGTTGACGGGCAAGAACCAATATTTTAAAAAGAAAAGAAAGCAGAAGGAAAAGGTTCATTCCCTCTTCCTCTTCCACAGTGTCTAATACAGATGGGTATATCTAGTACAGACATTTAATACATCTTGCAAAAATGTTTTCTTTTAACATAATAAAGTTTTTGCGGGTTGCAGCTTCGTTCTCTTAGAGCAAAGCTAGAACAGACAAATGTTGTGCATCCATAATCTTCCCTGGTGAATAGTTGTGTGTTAGAGAGCCTAAAAGATGCAGTATGCTGTATGTTCTCCCAGTGTGTCATATCTGGATTCAGTCAAAAGTTAAACTAAGTTTAGCAAATCATTAATCTTACCCATTCGGTATTAGTTGCCACAGTCTATTGTGTTGTGAAGAAAAGGATAAGAAAACCCATCCTGGGTATGTAGGAAGGGATTTGGTAGATCAATAATGACTGTAGAGAAGGGCTTAATGCATGAGAGAGAAATTTGTGATAAGGCAGAGTTGCACTGTCTAAAGGGGGTGGGGAAAATTGCACTAACCATCCCAACATCTGTGTTGAGTTACTGAAATTACTTGTGACAGTAATTTTGGTAGTAGTAGTAGTAGTAGCAGTGCTAATAATATTGAAAATAAATGCAGTCTGAATTGCAGAAGTGTTAGAAACCACTTGTCAGCGTAGGTCAGAATTTTTGAGATGGTTGCATGCCAAAGGTTGCTTTGGATTCTCTGTGACCAAAAATTCAAACTCAAGACTGGGTAACGTCAGGAAGAGATGCTTTATTATATACATTCTGGAATGAACTCCAGAAGCATTATCTTTTATTATATAAAAGTTCAGACTAGATGATTTGTTATATATTTACTATTCAATATTCTGATGTTAAGTTACAAAATTCACATAAATAATGTACTGATTATTTTTAACAACTTTGCTTCCAAACTGCGATCTTGAATGAATGTGGGTATTGTAAGACACGGAACTTTTACCTGACTAAACTTGCCTCTTCTCTAAAAGTAACCTTCCAATATAATTGCTGATTTTCTTTCTCACAGTTGCTTTGGAAGAATTAAGCAAATAGAGCATGAATTCAACAGCACTCTTCTGACAAGTGACTTCTGTCTTACTCTCTGCTCATCCAAAATCCTAATATTGACCTATGTAGTGTAGTCTTCCCCCTCTTGTGTATGTAGGAAATGCCACACCTGTAAGTGAAAGCACTGCTTTTGCCATTTTGCAGGTTGTAAAGTTGGTCTTGAAGAGTTAAATTGCCTGCTTATAAAGGTATTTAAGCACTTGCTTAACTTTACATTAAGCTTGTGCTTAAACCCATCCTTATAAAACAAATCACTTAGGAACATCTGGATAACCAGTTGCTGGGATTTAAGTATGCATGTTGATGTTTTTTTGAATTGAAATGAATTTAAGGTTAATTACCATGCAGATGTTTGAATTGAGAGGTTTGCTCTTGTTCTAATTAGGGATGTGTAAGCTAGGAGTTGAATTTAACTTTCCTACTAAGTTTTATTTGGGATCGTTCTCTCTTTTAAAACAAAAGAGTTCACAGTAACATTATTCTTTAATTTTTCCCCTCACCTCCTTTTTTCTCAGTGTCTTGTGTTTGAAGATTCACCACTTGGAGTCAAAGGAGCCC
>NW_008825619.1:2326890-2330367 GCF_000699105.1 Pygoscelis adeliae | reverse complement strand
TGATTCCGGATGAAAAATTAAATCCAGATCTTAAAAAGGAGGCAACACTACTGCTGAACTCCATGGAGGATTTCAAACCAGAACTGTTTGGTTTACCAGCATATGATTAATGCCTAGTGTCTATGAACATGCACTTGACTGGAGATGGGGAAAGTGGAATGAATTTTTTTTATGGTTTTATGACTGTTTTGCATCTTTTCCTCTCTTCCTCAAAACTAGAGCACAAAAATCCTGTTAACACCAAGTCTTCCACACAGTACCTTTCAAAGTTGACTGGAATGTTTATGATTTGTCCTCGTGATAAATGCTAAATCAAAGCAGCATTTTGTCTTGTGAAGTGAATCCAGCCTTGTTCTCTGCACATCATAATGTTTTCTGGGAATATTATGAAACTATTTAGACAATTTATTGTAACTGCATTGGAAGCTTCTTGTTCTGTTTCCACTTGAATGACTTACTGTTTAGATCTTAACCAGAAATCTGTTCTGGATTGGCTTTTATCCCATTACATTGTTTTCGATACAGTTATTGCTATCAACATGTTTATCCATTTCCTCATCCTGTACTTTCCCATCTATTCTATTCCCCTTTGTATCATGTTGTCTTTTTTTTTTTTTTTTTTTTTTCAGTTTTTTGCAGGGTTTTTGTTGTACTTCTGTTTCCTTATTTTGTTTTTTTCTTGGAGGTTGAATGAGACGGCTTCCAGAGGTCCCTTACAATCTCTGTTATTCTATAATTCTGTCATTATCTTTTTTGGCATAGTGATCGCCTGCTAGGAGCTATACAAGGTTATATGATCCTACAGTTTAACCAAAATGCTTTGCATCTTCCTTCTTTCATTTCCTTATATTCTCATTTTCCATGTTGCCATGTAGTCTTCCCTTTCATTCTTGTGAAATGAATCCATCCTGTCTCCCTGCTTCAATTCTAATAAAGTTAACGGCCTTAACTCCTTCGTATCCAAATAACTTTCTGTAGGCCATCCTTACTTTTCCATTGTTACCTCTTTCTTGAGCCCTTTTTTTGCCAAGTTCCCGACAGAGAGTTTTGTTATCTACTTTTAAAATACAGAAATTGTAGTTTTGGTTTATTTAAATACTTAAAATATATTTTCCTGGAGCCCATAATTTCCACAAAATTATGTTGTCATCTGTCCCTCTTACTTCTCTCTGTTTCTGGCATCTCGTCAGGACAAGGGTAAGGGTGTCATTAGAAAATGCTAGACAGGTAGACAGGTTTTGGTGGAATCCACAAGTACATGTATGACATGGTAGAAGCAACGTCTTTTACTTTGTTTAAAGAAAGCTATATTATGTAGGGTTTATGACTTTTATAAAATGAATGATTGTATTCAGCATTTAAAAAACTAGATTTCTAATTGAGTGTCCATAAGGTACTCCAAAATCTTGGTAAAAGATCAAACTCCATTAAGACAAGGAGTGTGAAATATGTCAAAGAAGAGAATTTCCATGTATTATGAGAAGACTTCTCTGACCTCATTTGTTTTTAATATCATCTGTTTATCTATGATCTTCCTCACAAAAATCTTTTCTAGGCATTTCTGGTGTTTAACTGGTTTAGGTTTAAGGTTTTTTCATCAGGAACAAAAATTAATGAATCATAGACCCTTCAGTATTCAGGGTGAGTTTCCTTACATTTTTTTCCTCCTGGATTTAAAAAAACCCTAAACTTTTACATCTTTTATGTAGACTGTTACTATTTTCTGTTACTGTTGTCTGTTCATACCTCAAAAAATTAAGAAAATTTTATTCCATGTGGTCAGTCAAATATGACCTAGATGGTACCAGAAGATTTTTAGTACATACGGTATAATGGTTTGCAG
This sequence comes from Pygoscelis adeliae, assembly GCF_000699105.1. NCBI lineage: Eukaryota > Metazoa > Chordata > Aves > Sphenisciformes > Spheniscidae > Pygoscelis > Pygoscelis adeliae. The sequence goes on along the minus strand of NW_008825619.1, from coordinate 2,328,524 downwards.
TTAAATGCTTTTCATCTAAGGATCTGGAAGCATTTTTTTTTAAAAAGGGTAAGTATTGTTTCAGTGTAGGTATTTTGCATATTATGTTATTTCTTCAGGCCCATGGATATTGCAGTCGTTAGTGTTTGTACAGTGACAACAACCCATCCCATCCAATATGAATTCCATTTCTGGTCTTTCCAGACAAGATAACAGAAATATTGCTGTATAATTCCTCCTTTGACTTATGTTACGTAACACAAAGTGTTACTGTAGAGGAATAATTCTGAGCTTTCAAGTGTAAAACAGGTGCCTGTTGGGATCCCCTTCATTCATAATTACTGAATTCCAACAGGAAAGTTACTAGGTAGAACAAGCTTTAATAAGCTGTAATTAATAACTTTTTCAAAGTTTTGCATATATTTAATTTAACTGGGGAGTTTTAAAAAAAATAAAAATGAAGCACGTCTCATTTACAGTTTACTTCGAAGGAACTGTCATCAAAGTCTTGAATTTTCTTTTTAAAGATGTAGAGACATTAATAAATATATCACTGACAAAATCAGAATTACTTCATCGTGACCACCATGATGAGATCAGCATACCCTGCAATTCTAATTTAATAGCCTTATCTTTTGCTGAGAATTAATAGTCAGAAAACTATCACTTCTTAACTCAACAGTAAATCCTGTCTCACACAATTATTTTTCCCTGCATTTAGTATCCCACCTGACAGTTGTCAGTGAGATTCTTGCTCCAAACTGAAATCTGTGAACCTGAGCCATATGGTACAACCTTCCCCTCCTTTTAGTAACATTCCCTTCCATGTACTTTATTGCTTTCTGTTGGCCAGCTTCCTGGTCCTGTGCTAAACCATTTGACTGTTATTAAGCTAAGTATCAGCGTTGTGGTTAGCTTTTCTCTTGACTGAATGAGAAATCAAAAGAGTACACAAAATTCAGTTCTTCATCCATGGTAATCTTAAAAGTCCCGTCATCTCCATCTCAGCAAGCAGACTTCAATCCCAACAAATACTTAAGTGCATGCTTAATTCATTTTTATTAAGCATAGAAAGTAAGCACCAGCTTAATTTTAAGCATGTGTTTAGTTTTATTTGGCTTAATATAGAACATGTGCTTCAGGCATATCCTGAGAAGAATTCCAGCCTCCACAAAATAAAGGCAAAACTTCATGACCAAGTTCTTACCATTGGAAAATAGGATAAGTGCAGCAAGGTGGAGCTAAATTCAGCCATGAAAATATGTTAAGAAAAAAAAAAGGCAAGTTAGTGATGTATAGTGTTATATTGGAACTTAAACTCCCTTCTGCCTCACAAGTGAACTAGGCTTTACATTTTACTGGAACTCCAATGGGATTAATCTTGGTAGAATTTCCAGGTTGCAAAGATATACATAAACAGGAGTTTCATCAAATATATTGTGAAAATTCATTGAATTGGAACAGGATTAATTTCAAAATGCAGTCTGACTTCTGTGAAGCTTGGCATTTGCCTTCTACAAATAAAGGTCAGAAAAAGCTGAGAAGTTCATTCCTCATTTGGATTAGATGTCTTTCTAAAGAATGCTGTAGTTAAAGCATAGAAACCTCTGCCCAGAATCAAGTTCATGTTGCATATATTCCAAAAAATGTCTTCA
>NW_008825619.1:2315672-2326876 GCF_000699105.1 Pygoscelis adeliae | reverse complement strand
CAAACTAGATAATTTAGAAAAAATTGCAAGAAACTTCACAGTAAGAAGAAATGAAATTATTTTCCACTGCATCAAAATTCATCTGTATCTTTAACAATTAGAGAATGAAGCTTGAAATTTTCTGCTTTATTACTAGCTCTAGATACTGGTTATCCATACAGAAATCCACTTTTTTTTTTTTAATCTTGATAAATTTAGACACCAAAAGCACTAGCTGGGCACTAAATTCCACAATTCCATAGGCCATATGAAAAATTTATTTGTTTCTAATATTTTAATATTAGAATAATATTAAAAATTAAAATGAAAAAATAGAAAACTTTTTTTTCCTAATTAATTTCTTTCCATTTATTTGTTTCTAATTTACCACTTTGTAACTTCACTGAACTTCCTGTGTTTTGACATTGAGAGGGTACAACTGTTTTTTTTCCTAATTAGTGGAAATAAATGGAAAGACTGGACTGGAGGAAAAGGAGCTCTCTCGGAACACTTGTCTGTCCCAAGAGAAACATGACTTTCATCAATCTGTCATCAACACTTCATGTTAACCTTCCCTTTGGTTGACACTTCACAAGTTGTGGGTCTAATCGCCTTATTAAAGTGGAGAACAGAAGGAGGACGAGAACGCAAACTAAAGCCCATACCAGAACTTCCAAGAGCTGAGGAGCCTGCCCCAGCAGCAGGGCTCACCGAGTGTGCCAGTGGCTGTGTCTGCACCAGGTAGCTCAGTGCAACAAAAATAATAGATTTTAGAGGGCAGGGGGTAGCATGAGAAAGGCTGTTGGTCTCTTCTGTTCTTCAGCCCTTTGGCCTGTGGGCTCTAAGCCATCATATTCAAAATGTTAGGAGTTGGCTCACTCTCATGATTAAAACAAGCCTCAGCAGGGAGAAAGCATTTCAGCCCTCAGCCCTCTCTGCAGCTCTTTCCCCAGAATATCTGCAATGTGAAACTGGAACATGAAGCGAAATATTAACAGGATCATTGTCAATATCCAAGGTTCCTTTGATTTAAAAAATAGCAGAGAGGGCATTATTTAATGGAGAAAAACAAAATGGTAGAAGGAAGGAGCTGGAGACAAGGAAGCAACCTGTGATATAAACCATCTAGAACCAAACACTCCAAAGAAATGAAGGAAAAGGAAACAGAAGAGTCAAGTCTTCCACTTGTCCTTAGCAATAATGTAAAACCAGTAATTACGGAGGGAAAATCTTTGTATTAACAGAAGCAAAACCCAGGTCAAAAAGATATTAAAAGACATTGTGTTATGAGGCACTAAGATTTATAGAGAGAAGAGTCAACCTCCTGAAGCACGTTTCTTAAAACCAAGGTCCAAAGAAAATGAAGCAGTTGGAATCCAGAGTCAAAGAAGATGTGTAAATCGCCTTTGACAAGCATCAGAGCACAAATAAATTTAGAAAATATATCAGTAGATGCCTCAGTTCAGATGCTGGTAAGATTGTGAAATCGTTTCAGTTTTGATTTCAAAATTTTGGATTTGTTGAACAACTGCAAAATGGAAAAGTATGTAATCAGCTTGAAGACAACTGAAAAAAACTGCTGCATACCATTTTTCTCCATCTTCTTTAGCTCAAACTGTATATTGATGGAGTGAATTCTTCATTTCTTTGAAGTCAACACCACCCCTATGGCAACTAGAGCAATTTGCTCATAGAAGGGGATATTGGAAATGGGCTTTTAACTGTCTTTCATCCATGATATCACGGTTACTTTAAAAAAGTGTATTGTGGTGATGTCATTTATTCCTCATTTCACAAAAAGCAATAACACTTTATAGCCAGCAACTCCTCCTCATTTAGAGAACTTTGGAAGTTGGAGAACAGAGGTTTAATTTGTAGATTTGACAAAGCAGTTGCCACTGTATCTTCTGGATGTCTTGCTACTAATTTAATTGATTACTACTACCTACATACCTAGGGTGTGGGCAACGTGTCTAATAGTGAGAGTATCCAATCCAAATCACTGTGTGACTGCAAGTAAAACCGCTCACTTAGACTCAAATGTGATAAAGAATTAGAAACTTCAAACTAGAGGTTCATTGTCCAGATCATCCTCCTACTTTCTGTGAAAAGGAAGTGTTTAGTAGGGGATCATGTAGATCTACGACTGATAGAAAAACACACTCGCCATGGGCTTCTCATACAAAGATGCAGCTTGTTTGGGGAGGAATGTAAATATGATAGTTCCACGAAATAGTTTTATTCCTAATGACTTTTTCCAAAAGCAGGGTAGAAATGTGCAGGGGCAAGAGGAAGACACACACAGATCAACCATTCTGAGCCTCCTTTGATTCTTCCAAGAAAAGGAGAGGAGTTCTTCTAGCTGTTAACCAAAGTATTGCTTTTGCATAACAAATTCAGATACACAAATTTTATCTCTGTTCTCACAGTTTTCTCTATTGCATGTGAACCTTAGAGGTAAACAAAAATATGTGAAATGCAGTTAGGCTTCAGTTGCAGGAAATTCTCCGTATACATTGCCAGAAATGCAAACAAGCATCTCTGTGACATACCAGTACAACTGCTGTTCTCAGTGGTTGCCCCAGCTGCAGCTTTTCATGCTCTTTAGTTAGTCGTCTGAGACACTCAGCACCTCAAGCGCTGAACCATGGTAGGTAATCTCAAGAAAGAGAAGGTAAGTGCTACACTGGGGGGGAAAAAAAAAAAGGAATGCTTTCCCTTTTCAGAAAATGCTAAAAATCATTCAATAGTGTTGTACCTTGTGAAATGTCTTTTTGCTGTAGCAGAATGTAATTTCAGCTAACAGTAGTTTTATCACATAGAAATATTTCACACATTTAACCTGCTGCAGAATATCCACACACATGGATGTCATAAGCCAGTTTTAAGTATGGAGAGTGCAGTTTTCATTGCTGTACCAAAAAAGGGGGAGGAATGGGGTACACAAGATAGGGGAAACCAAGTCTTAATCTTTGCTAAAATACCATCTTGATTTAAAAATTGTGAAGACTGCAAACTGTATCGAATCATTTTATTACTGTGTCTTCATTACTTGGATGTGATCCAGAAGTGTTATATTTTACCTGAAAAATTGGAAAGCTGATTAAGTCAAAATGGATTTCCTGTTGGCCTGTGACTGCAGCCTTGTAAACTTATCGATTATGGCCCTCAACATTGTTCTTATTGATGGTTGCATCTGAAACATTGTAAAAACCATGGCGTTCACTTTATTCAGACCAAACACATTAGGAAAGTGACTTTATGTTTTTCAGTGCAATATGAGGCAGGAAAACACGGCAGATTTTTTCCTTTCTCTAAAGCAAATTTTACTGTAAGGAAATTTATTAATCATATAATTTCATCCTGTCATATTTCCTTAGCCTATGTTATATAACTCTGTTTAGTAATGATTTTATCAAAATTACAGAGCATATAACGTAACTGAAATTTGTGGCTGGAAATGAATTTACTTGTCTGGAGTGTACTAAATGCATTCCATGGCTATCTTATCAAATTATCATTAATTTTTTGTGCGTATGGCTGAAGGAAGGTGGTTTGTGAAATTGTATATGGGGCATAGGTCCTTTCAGCTCTGATTTTCTAGTAAAGACTCAACTGTATTAGGAACAGCTTGTAAACCTTTTCTGATAAGAAGGACTTTTTGACATCTGGATGAAAGGAGCTGGTGCACAGCTGTCATCTGCACTTCTTAAAACCATTGCTGTGTCTGATAGGAAATTAATACTCCTTATAAACTTAGCAGAGAGTGCTTTATCTTTAGTGAAGTTCACACCTGTGTGAAATTTTGCTGAAGGGAAGTGAACAGCTAAATCTAGCTCTACAAAGGAAGGGAGGAAGGAAGGAAGGAAGCAGCAGAACGTCACCCTGCCCACTGAGTTGACTCCAAGCCTTCTCAGTCAAGTGGACCATCAGTTTGGACATGATTATGAGATCTGTTTGGCTCTTCTCATTCCAAGCTGAGACTCCATGGGCTTTAAAAAATACAGGACATTTCTCAATGACATTTACGTAGATTACCAACCTTCCCCAGGAAATGGAAGTAAACCCTTACCACCATAAACTCTGCTTTAAAGAGAGAGACTGCTTAAAGGACTAAACACTTACTATGAGCACCCCACAGAGAGGTTTACATTCCCTTTTCCAGTGTTACTGAACCACGTGTAGACTACCTAGTCTGATGTCTACCTCTATGCTTCTATGGTAGTATCAGTACCCAATCTAGCTATTCTGTAGATAATGTGGACATGTATTATATGAGCTTCTAATTGCTATAATGACCACACCGAAGATTGCATATTAGGAGAGTATATCTGTGAATGATTACATACTGAGTATCTGAGATATCCTCTCACAAATGTGACGGGGACCATCCATCCATCGGGAACTATCACAGTTATTTGTTCTAGTCTGCCTATGATTTTTATACAACTCCCTGCATTCTTAGTTCAATAATTTACAAATCTTTCTGCTTACACCCTTCCTTCCATTAAGCCGTCTGAAGTTACTACCACAGTACTGGCCTTGTTGGTTGTTAAGATGTCTTTTTCACAAGAGTATGAGTTTTTTTGGTTTGGGCTGGGTTTTTTGGTTTGGTTGGTTGGTTGATTTTTGGTGGGTTTTTTTTTTTTTTTTTTAATAAGAGCTAAGTTACTGCAGAGCAAAGTAGTCACTTCAGAGAAGTGCCAGTAAAATGTATTTTCTCAGACATGCTGTTTCTAAGCCCCTGTTAGGGGCAAGTGAACATTAGAGACTAGACAAACCTCTGACCCCAGGAGGGTTGGGTTTTACTGAAAGACTTCCAACACTGCTTTGCACTGAATTTGTTCTATAGCTAAATGTCCAATCCACTTTGTGCCCTGACAGTAGGCAAACTTCATCAACAATTGATGTAAATCAACAAGTACTGTAGAATTGTTCATACAATTCTATAGAAATTTTAAAAACAATACTGCAGACTATGATGATTTATGACAAATCATAATACTGTCTTCTTACCTGGTTCAGTGGTAGTGATAAGACTAAAAGGGTGCCACACACACTTCTTGTTTGACTGTGATGACTGGAACGAAAGAAAAATATCTCTCATGAGAAGTACAGGTAATTGCAGCTCATAAAATCCTCTGTTAAATGGGCTATACATCACACAAGTATATGCAGGCAATTTCCTTTTAGCCCATCTCCTCTCCCCTGTTACCTTCTCCTTCCCCTCCCCCTGCTACATATAAACATTTGGATTTAGCATGTGCTAAAAGTTAAATGCAAGGATTAAAATTTGTTTTAAATTCCTAACAGTAGCTCAATACTTTTGACATGATTGAACACTATGGCTTGTATGAATTCATCTTTGAAGGTAAGAAGTCGTCAACATATATGTGACTCTAATACTAGTCATTAAATGCCATCTTCCCTTCTGGGTTCCACAGCTGAGGTGTCATTCTTGGTACCGTATTTTTCAGTTCTGTTAGGTTTACAACAAAAGTATTAAGATAAATGCTCTCTTCAAATGTATGGATGTTCATCTGGATAAATATCCCACCTGCCTTGATAATTAAAAAAACCTTCAACTATTCTTGCCAAATTATTCTTATTTTTTAGTATTTGAGGTTTGTACCTGCATAAAAAGCAAAAATGTTTTGTTCTTATCTGTTTTATTCAGTAACTCATCTCTTTGTAAGTAAAATATCCAAAGAAATGTCTGATCAAATTTTAGACAATCCATTCAAGACTAAAGATTCCAAGAATTCCAAGTAACCACAGTTTTTTGCACTTAGCATTAGACAGAGACCTTGTCTTTGATACCAGATTCTGACCTAAAAGGTACCCAGGGAAAACACAAGCCATTTCAAATGTGAAAAGGGAGAAAGTGCATTCTACTAATTAAAAGAAAAACAATCTCAGATTTATTTGTCAAAAGGTAAAATTTGTCACCTCATCAAGGTGTCTTTTGGGGAAACACTGCCTAGATCTTTGTTTTACAGTGAATCTGATCCTCAGATTTCTCGCTTTACAGCCCAGCGTGCTGGCACAGTTATCCCTAGTGATCTGAACACAAATCACTTTTGATCTTGAAGATTGAAACTAATACAGTGGGACTCCTGGAAATACAAAGCCAACCCATTGTGAGGGCCACACTTGCCATGTGCAGTCAGGGTGAATAGACTATCGTATGCTAGAAGAGCTTCTACATGATAAAATAGCTGCCATTAGTCATGTTCTCTGAAGGGAAAGACAGGAAAAAGGTATCAACAACTATGAGCAAAATGTGCATACAACCAGTGATCGACTGGTCACTGCAGAGCAGCCAGATGGCAATTCAGACCTCGCTGAATCCCCTTCGGTATCGGTAGCCACCTTCAGTGCACAGAGCTCCTTGCACCAGAAGAGCAGAACTGTCTGTGTATCCAAAATGCTTGAAGTAAGAATTGTCACCATTACAGAGTTATACCCCTTCTAAAGTCCAAAGCATAGCCATGAACTCTTTGATTATAGTTCACTAATGCTTGCATGATACTTTTCCCCTCCTGTACTTGCAGGTTTTTTTGGAAGTGCATGTAAACTGGTTGAGTTATTCAGCTCCTTTGGTTGTACGATTGCACAGCTGATTACAGATGTAAACAATTAGCAGACATGAACTTTGCAGATGCAATTAATCACAAAACAAACACAAAAAATATAATTCTGTGTCATAAAAGTTAAAAACTTATAAGCCAGAATGCAAACAGGGATTTGAAATATTGGGAAAGTATTAGTGATGCATTTGGATTTTTTAACAGGAACTTTGCTTTAATATTATTATATAATATTTTAAGTAAACAGTTTGTAATTGGTTTTTTATAAGACCATTGCTCTCAGGAATATTGTAACTATAACTGCAGAACTTAATCACCATTTAAAGGAAAATGTCAAATTTACCCAAATGCTCTATTTTACCCATATTCCAAATAATTTCATTTTTTAATTATAGCTGTAAATTTTACAAAGACAAACTTCTGATTAAGATTAAAAACTAATATAAAATAAATAAAACCTGCAGCAGCAAACAAAAAATGGCTCCTAAATCTAGAATACACGTAAATCCCTAGCTGTCCATTTTCTTTACAAACGAGAGAGACATCTCTTTTATCCCTTTTTTCTTTACGCCTCTTTCTCTTTTATCCCTTCAAATATGGAGCTTAGTCACCCGGGATTACTATGTGTACTTCCTCTGATCAACACAATAAGAAGTTAGCGTCTCAGAATAATAAAAAGTATTAAAGACTGAGGAAAAAACTCTTTGCCTACGTAAAGCCAAGGTAACAGGAAGCAATGCAGTTGAGCTGTCTTTCCACACTGTGAATAAGAGTAATGCTTGCCTACTTCAGGTCTAGGGTGGATGGAGAAGGGTTAAGATACCCATCAAGTGGATTTTGTTTAGATTGTTGATTGAGCTTCTTTTTCACTTTTGTTCTAGTGCAAATGTGACCAACCACAATGTAAAGGTAAAGAAATAGTGAAGTGAGCTGAATGTAACTGCAACCCTTCAGCTGCTTAGTGAAATTAATGTTTCTGTGCCTTTCCCTGCTATGTGTTGGCTGTGGGCTGATGTGACTGTGGAGCTTCAGGAGGCCTCCTGGCAGTGCTCCCATCCATGCCCATCATGGCAAAGATGTTTCAACACACTGTCGTAAGTCATGGACCCAAAGCTTCCAGGATAGCAATTTGGCAAAGAAAATATGATGTGGCTAATTTTCTGTTTAGGGCATGGCTTCTTTGTGTTTGAACATGGAATAAAATAAAATATAATGAATCCACAGTGATTATCATTGGACAAAGTAAAGGGTTTCCTTCAGTATTTCTGTTCTCTTTTGGGAAACATCCAGATAATATAGTCCCATCATAGTCGATGATAAAAAAATTTCCATTACAAAAGTTACTCTGAAGGATGTTAAGCTCTTTCTCCCTCTCACTTGGATGTACCATCAGCATGTCTATGTAATTTGCATCAGAGAATTATAACAGAAGTGTCAGAGGAGTTCTCTACACCGTCAAGGTTGATTTTCAAAGGTATTGCAACATGGAGGACATTTAGGAAACATCTGGAAGAAAAATGAATGTTGTGCCAATATTTAAAAAAGAATAAATAGAATAACCTGCTTAGTTATAAGCTTGTCATCATAAAATCAGTCTGAGGAAAAACAGTGAAACACCTAATACGGGACTAAGTTTATAAAGAATTAAAAAAACAGTAATTTAATTCGTGCAAATCAACACAGGTTTCTGAAAAATAGATCTTGTCAAAGTAACTTGAGGGCTTTTTTGACATATACAAATTTGACTTGTAAAGGTATTGTTGCTGTAATATTCTTGGATTTCTATTCTGACCTGATATGACACAGTATCTTGATAAATAATGTGAAACGATAAAAAAAAATCTGCATGCTATACATAAAGTCTATTAAAAGTTATCTAAATAATAGCTCAGTGTAATTATAAGGAGGACTCATTGTTAAGTGGCTACAGAGGTTGATTCACAGGGATCAGTTTTTGGCTCTAAGCTATTTAACGAGGTTATGAATGTCTTGGGGGAAAATAATTACTGATACATTCTTCAAATGACACACAAATTACAGAAGGAGGGAACAAGCAGGTGGAGGCAGAAGAATGACTGGATGCTGGTCAAGAAAAATCTTCACAAGTTACTGACTGTGCCTCTCAGCAAAGTGTTTATGAATGCAGTCTATTCCCACAGGCACTCTGTCCTGGTAAGCCATGGATCCAAAAATACTCGGGATCACACTGGATGGGTCCCCAGGAAATGAGTCTCTGGTGCAGCAGCAGACATATCGGTTATGAGTTGCCAAATCTTACAGTGGGGAGGCAGCTGCAGCTCCATGACCCCAGGTCCAACCAGCAGTGAGGCTGAGCACGTATTCCCAGCAGGTGCATGCCCCCAGAGCACACGTGTGCACCACATACATTGCTCAGTATAGTATAGTTCAGTAAATTGCCAGCCACACAGGTAACGCAGGCACACACAGCACTCGCACAAACACAGGCAGCACCAAGGCACTCACCCTCTCCCCCTCTCTGCCAAAGCAGGGTGGAATTTGGCTACTGAGAATATATATGTACGTATGTGCAGTGTGGATCCCCCTCAGCAGCTGGGCTCAGCCAGCCAGTCTGCCCAGAAGAGTTTTTATCACACAGCCGAACAGTATCTGCACTCTGGGACCCAGCAACACATTAATTTTCAAGCCAGAACTGGGAACACACCATCTACCCCTCCATGTGCCCCCGTTTCCAGCAGAGGCATTCTTGGCCCCCCCGGCTGGAAGACACTTGCCATGCTGGCTCCCCTGGTCCAGAAGGGCACCCGTGCTCGAGGGGCTCCCTTGTGCACCCCTGCCTTGCATGAGAGGCAGAGCCGCCGTGAGCAGAAAGGCTGAAGCCAGCCTTGCACACATGCCCGGAGAAATGTCAAGCAGGAGCAGAGTAGCCTCTGGGTTCGGTACTGGTGCCACCGCTATGAGAAAGGAAACTTTGAGAAGCTCTTCAGTTTAGCAGGGTTTTCATAAGATAGAAGTCTTAAATTTGAAGCTAGATAAATTAAGATTAGAAAGTAGGCATGTTTGGAACAGGATGTTGTTGCTAGGACAACTTGTCAATCGATGTATTGAATTCACTATTTCTCGAAATGTTGAAATCAGAACTAGAAAGTTTGGTTGTTTTTTTTTTTTAATTTATGCTTAATTCATGCAAGACCTAATTCAGGGAAATATTTCATTGTCTGTCAAAGAGTAGGTCAGATCTGAAGATCATAATAATTTTACTTTGCCTTATAATCTATGAAAATGGGCTTTAGGAGCTGTTTAGTTCTTGCTGAAAAATGTTCCCGGTCTTTCATCCCGTTGAAAGATTGAGTTGAAACATCCTTTTACATCATGTCCAGATCTGCTAAGTGAAGTTTTTTTACTAACAAAAGCCAGCCAGACATAATCTTTCATGCATTTTTAGTACCAGATATATGAATTAATCTCAAAAGCATTTCAGCAATTTTTAAAAAAAAATAGTATAGCTATTGGGACAACCATCATTCTTTATGGGCATTAGAGACACATGGCTATATTGTGAAATTTTCACTATAAAATACAATCTCACTTTTCCAAATTAGATTCAGCTTTAAATCTCTCAAGGTAGAAAGGTATAATATGTAAAACATAGTATCTTAGGAAATGCCTTGACAATGAATTTTCATGGGTTTGGGTTTTGTGGATTGTTTTTGTCCAAACAGGAATTTCAGAAATGCCGCTGCTCATAAGGATGCTGAGAACAGTGGTGTCAATATAGCCATCAACTTTGCCTCCCTCAAGAAAAGACAAACCATCATTTTTTCCGTTTGGAGAAAGAAATAATAAGGTAAATGAAAGGGTCGCCCCCATAGTGATGTCATGCGAGCACTGACATAAAAGCTCTATGAAAATATTAATCCTTCTGCAGTTGCTTTTAATAGGATACTAACAAAAACCAAAAAGCATAACCAGGGGGAGGGGAGGGAAGGAAGGATTCAAGGGGTATTTTTCTTATTTGTTTAAAAAAAATCTCCCAAACCTTTTCCTTATTTCTATTAAAGTACATATAATTTAAAAAATGCATTAGATGGTCATACGAAAGTTGATGAAAAGGGGAAAATAACCTGTCTAGCTCATCTGTAATGATATTTAAAAGTTTGATGGATGAGGACTACTGTTTCTAAACATCAAATTCACCATGTCATATTCAAATTAATCAGGTTGATATACCATTATTTTAAATAGTTCATAATTCAACATAAGAAATATTATGTATGTACTCAGGGGAAAAAAAAAAAAAGAGAGTTTGTGACCTTTGGAAGAAGGGGCAGGCAACTCAGGAGGACTACGAGGATGTCGTGAGGTTATGCAGGGAGAAAATTAGAAGGGCCAAAGCCCAACTAGAACTTATTCTGGCTACTGCCGTAAAAGACAATAAGAGATGTTTCTATAAATACATTAGCAACAAAAGGGGGGCTAAGGAGAATCTCCATCCTTTTATTGGATGCGGGGGGAAACATAGTGGCAAAGGATGAGGAAAAGGCTGAGGTATTTAATGCTGCCTTTGTCTCAGTCTTTAATAGTAAGACCAGTTGTTCTCAGGGTACGCAGCCCCCTGAGCTGGAAGACAGGGACAGGGAACAGAATGAAGCCCCC
>NW_008825619.1:2314513-2314768 GCF_000699105.1 Pygoscelis adeliae | reverse complement strand
CTGTATCAGAAATCGTGTGGCCAGCAGGAGCAGGGAAGTGATCGTGCCCCTGTACTCGGCACTGGTGAGGCCGCAACTCGAATACTGTGTTTGGTTTTGGACCCCTCACTACAAGAAAGTCATTGAGGTGCTGGAGCGTGTCCAGAGAAGGGCAACGAGGCTGGTGAGAGGTCTGGAGCACAAGTCTTATGAGGAGCGGCTGAGGGAACTGGGGTTGTTTAGCCTGGAGAAAAGGAGGCTGAGGGGAGACCTCAT
>NW_008825619.1:2313244-2314362 GCF_000699105.1 Pygoscelis adeliae | reverse complement strand
CTTCACCAAAATGGTTGTCAAGCATTGGAACAGGCTGCCCAGGGAAGTGGTTGAGTCCCCATCCCTGGAGGTATTTAAAAGATGTGTAGATGTGCCGCTTGGGGACATGGTTTAGTGGTGGAGTTGGCAGTGTTTGGCTTATGGTGGACTTGATGATCTTGATGATCTTAAAGGTCTTTTCCAACCTAAATGATTCTATGATTCTATCTTCTATGTATATATGTGTACTTTACATACATGTATGTGTTCATAATATACCCATTTTTGCATACCATTTTTTTTTTGCATGCAAAAGAATGAAAAAACAATTATTGAACAAGCCAAAGTAAACATTTCCTTCCACCTGGTTTTGAGTGCTGAAGACATTGACTTGAAAGAATGGAAAAACTGTAGAGGTCAAAACAGATTATCTAGCAGAATAGCTCTAGACTGCTAGACCAAAATGACCTTTTGATATAAAAGACGCCTCCCTCCCCACCTTCCCCAGATCTAAAAGATTTTAAAAGAATCACCTCTACTAACTTCTTTGTGCTACAGTGACATTTCTCTTTTATTCCATCATGCATATATGATGTCCTCGAGTACGTACCTGCCTCATGTATTTTAATCTCTATATTGTGCTAATAGTGTAGCACAGATTTCCATAGAGAATGTCATACTCCTCCGAAGGGCTACGGCCTCCAAAATATTCTACTGAGGGATTTTTCTCCTCATTTTGATAAAATAGAAAGTATTGTTTCTGCCTTCACCAGTAGAAACGGAAAATGTAACCTTCTCTAGTGGATGTTCTAAGATCTACAGTTTTTCAGATGCTTGAATTTGCAGTTTGAATTTTCATAGATCCAAGACAGTTACAGGGTATTCATTGTTGGCAGCTCCCTAAGCTGAGAGATCTGGGATCTGAGGCTGTGTGTTGGGAATCATGTAAGTTACTCTACAGAGGCGTGAGGACCCAGGCCGTACCTTTGCTTGGTAGGAGCTTTATCAACTCACTGCTCTGGGTTTATTTCGTTCTCTGTGCTATACAAAAAATGGCCACAGACTGCTGTGAAATATCTCTCTTTAGAGGCTTTTAATACTCATAATCACAGTGTTAATTTGGCAACAAATCTCCTTAA
>NW_008825619.1:2296191-2313216 GCF_000699105.1 Pygoscelis adeliae | reverse complement strand
GATGCTCTTAGAGCATCCTAGTGACACCGCCACTAGATTCACCCTTGCTGCTGAGGGGTATAGATCCTGATACCTCTGATTTAACTAAACCTTCAGTTAAATCTCTACTAGTTAGACAGTGCTTCAGTGATTAAAATCATTTTATCAGATCCTCATGTCACATCTCATAAGTAAACACACACACCTTTATTGGAATACTATTCATTTTTTAAAAGTGAAGAAAGAGGAAAAAGAAGGTCAATGTTATCATTGAAAGATATAGCAGCTGGTATAGCTATCATAATTTTGTACTCTTTAAATGAGTCATGAAAGTTAGCATCCTAAATTTTGATTGTTTTTTATCTGGACAATTAAACAGGTACTTTATGAAAGAAACAATGCAGATTTACAATCAGATATACTTTATTGTAATTTTATGAGCTTGAGTTTATAGTATCCTGCCCATTAAGCATTTAATTCTTCAGTGTTTCCTTAGGAAAGAGACAAGATGGCCAAATTTGGTTGAAGACGTAGACATTGCAAGAGGAAAAAAAAACCTGCTGTGAAACTTTTTTTATAATGTAAAAAGGATAAACCAGGGTTTGAGGTTTTCTTAAGATAAAAATTTCCTTTTAGAATTTACAGCAAAAACTTAACTAAGGCATGAAAACTTTAAAAAGTAATTTGACTGGAAAACTAAATTAAATTAGTTTTTCAATACACCAAAGCTTAGAGAAGTAAAAAAACATAAATCTAAAATAAATTATAAGAGTATATTGGATTTGCAAAAGATCTGGGAAAATATATTCTCCAGTGCATAAAAGGGAAGACTTCTGTTGGTAGTTCTTGCTAGCAGAACGTCTTGTTGGTGAGACAGATCAGGATACATGCTTTTGTACACTACTCGCCTTTAATGATAGTTTTTTTAGTTTTCATGGTCCTTTTTCCCTTCACCACATGTCTGGAGCTGAAGTCAGGCATTGGACAAGTGTGCAGCTCCATAGACTTGCCAATAATATTTTGTATCCTTAACTTTGTACATTTTATGCATTTGTGAGGACAGTAGTTACGAATCAGCTAACCATCGCTTGAGAAGGCAAGAATAATTTTCAATACATAGTTAATTCTTTTTGACCTGAAAATTACTGCAACTGATTCACTTAAGAACCTCATGCCTGCTAAAGGTTTTGTACCTGTAAGTTTCCAGGCACTACTTAGGCTTTTTTGTTGGGGTAATCTGTGGATGAGGAGGTGCGGCTTCCTCTGAGGTTAGAACATGCCATTCCTAAGGGAGGTATTTTTAAGGTACGCTTTTAGAAGTATCACTCTTCCATAAAGACAAATGTTCTCCCTGTCACTTCTTAGAGAAAGCAGCTCATCTCCACCTTTCTTTTTACTTTGCAGGAACGATGATTCAAGAAGGCAGCGGAAGTGTAAAATATAATACATCCACTGATGTAGTCCTTGTAACTGAGCTGCTCTGTCTTGGCCTACGTTAGCTGTACGTGAGAGCTGCAACTTTTTCATCAAGTGATTAATAGTAACATCGTAGCTAAGCTGACAAAAATTCCTGTATGTATTCGATTTTTAAGCAATGAGAAAAACTGAAGGAAATGAGCCAACACACTTCGGAAGTTCACAGCAATATCCTTTTTGTGTATCTTAGCATTGGGGCTCATTTTACTCTGCAAAATTTGTACAAGAAGCACATTCCGTTGCTGGGAATGAGACAAAACCCTGTGAAGTGTTGATACAATCGCAGTATGCCATACAGGATGTACAAACTTTGAATTTAAACAATATACACTGAGGGAGTCAGGGCACACTTATAAATTAGGCTTATAAAGTATTCATCAGATCACTTTTGTGCATTGAACTGATGCATATGCATTATACATTTGCTTTTCCTTCTATATGTCTCTCTTTTGATCCTTCCATATGCAATTCATGCAAGCTTAGTCTCTCAAGTTCAGTTAGAATCAGTGGACAAATCTGGAGATAAGAAGGCTGCAAGCTACATTTCCGTGTATGCCTGTGATTTCAGTATATGCTTGTGACTCTGAAGGTTCAAAAATATAATTGTTTACAAACTTCATATATCCACTATGGCATTCTTGTGATTTATGCTAGCTGAGGATAATGTCCATGTGGGTCTGTCTCACAAAGAGCAGTGCAGACAAACTGAAAGGACTAAAAGAGTGCAAAGAGCAGTGCAGACAAACTGAAAGGACTAAAAGAGTGCAAATTACACAAATTTAAAATAATTATAGTTTTGCTCTAATGATCATGAAGTTAAAAAAGTAAAATACAAACACAAGTATATGTATTTTTTCTTACATGTTTTTTGTTTCCCTCCTCATCTCGTCCTCCTATTTTCACATCCTCTCTGGAAAATGATTGGCAGATTTCACAACAAAGGACAGATAAACCTAAGATGGTTCCTTCCACTCTGTTTCAGAGACCCTCTTTCTTTGACAGAGAATTTAAGGAATCAAGGTAATTGCTTCCACTCAAGAGATTCTAATCCAATTTAAGAAGAAAAATTGAGTGAAGTGTGTGAGATGAAAGTGAAACAAAAAGGTTATCTTACATATTGTGACCAGATCTGAAATAAAAAAATAGTAAGTTATGCTTACCATGGTTATGCTGATTTAATTATCAAAAGAAACCTACTTTCTAATTCTAGTCAATAGCTACAGTTTTAACGTGAGGTTTTATCCATAAATATATCTCTAAAAAGAAAAGCAAAATCGCTGATTAAGATAGCTACACATACTTATAAAACAAGTTGTATTTCCAATATATTGTCTTTAGGAATTGCCGCTTTCCTGTCCATTACATGTATGCATCACATGCATGTGCATGTGTCAAGGAAGCAAAAGTATCACTGTCCTAAGTGCAAGAGGTATTACAGTTATGATAACGGATAGCAATCATGCATACATTTCAGTTCAAGGGAAATAGAGAGATGCAACTGAATGAAATATTACTTGCATACAAAACAAATGCACAATAGTACTAAAAACTTGACTGTTATTACAAAAATCGTGAAAGATAAAATTCTCCATAGAGACATATAACACACTGTCTATAAAGCAATGTATGGTCATGCACTGAATATTAACATCTCAATCTGAGAAGCAGGGAAAAATTAGGTAACAATAAATAAGTATGTATTTTACTAAACAGTAAGGAACCCAACAGCTTTTGCATTAGCCCAGAGGTCATACAAGAAGTGTGAAGCTAGTAAAGATTATCTCCATTGGGACTGAAAAGAAAACAAACCAAAACCAAACCCACCTGTAAAGGAGTCGAAGTAGTTCTTGTTCACTGTACACCTGTGATAAGAGCTCTATTAGACGAAATAAATTACATGCTACCAAGAGAATGTCTTCCTACTCTGAAGACATAAGGGACATTTCAGTTCTGCTTGTGTGCTTGTATGGATGAGAGAAAGAGGGTGGGCATGACTCATCCTGACAAACAAAACCTATTCCCAGAATAAATGTGCAGACCCTAAAAATATCAAGGCAAACAAACAAAATGTGTAAAAGAGAAAAAGGAGAAAACATCTTACGTAAATAAAGGAGGTGAAAGAACAGATACCCATCTGAGATATCAGTTAAACATAAAATAATGCACTGGTATGCAAGCAGGGAAAAGCAATCATTCAGAGCTTAATGTCTTATGCCATTAATATCATGTATGCATAAGTTGTCTCTTACAATATTGCTTCTAAAAATACCACATTTTTGTCTTCCACAATTTACAAGAAGAAGTGCACTTCACAACCATTAACCACATCTCATTTTTGTGATAGATTCTCAGTTGATAGAAACCACTGTGACTTCATCAGTGCCAATGGAGCTTTTTTTAATTAATTTAAACTCTTCATCTTCCTTAGATGTTCTGTGCAATGTAGAATTTTTGTGCAATGACCACCCGTGGAAAAGGTGGTGAAACACTGGAAGAGGTTGCCCATAGAGGTGGCGGATGCCCCATCCCTGGAAACATTCAAGGTGAGGTTGGACGGGGCTCTGAGCAACCTGATCTAGTTGAACATGTCCCTGCCCATGGCAGGGGGGTTGGACTAGATGACCTTTAGAGGTCCCTTCCAACCCAAACTTTTCTATGATTCTATGATTCTATAATTCTATTTCTCTCTCTGGTATAACTCCCTGCAGGCAATGTATTACCTATGATTAAACTTTTCTATGATTCTATGATTCTATAATTCTATTTCTCTCTCTGGTATAACTCCCTGCAGGCAATGTATTACAATATCTATTTTTCATCCAACAACATTCCTCAGTTCTTAGGCTGGCCAGAGGATCATTAGTGGGGAGAAAAATTCATCTATCACAGACATAATACAGTATTTATATCTCATAAATCCTTGATTAGTTTAGAAGACCCAAAATCCTCTAGGGACTGTAGCATATTCAAAAGCTGTTCCTAAATGGTGGAGTAGACACTTGCGTTTCTGACCTGCCTAGCTACTAGGTAATAAAAAAAAATAAAATACAGGCAGACAACAGTTTGTTATATGGAACATATATTTGCCTACTCAACATCAGGGCTAGCACGCACCCAGACTTTGTACCTACAGTTTGCAAAATGTAATGCACTAGATGTCAGTTGGTGCAAATTGGCATAATACTGCAAAGTCAGCACCTAGAGAATCTAGTTGGTTGCTGTTACAGGGTTTTGTGTGAGGACTAAGGTCTTGAAATCACTGAAAAATAGTGATTTTTTTTAAGATTAAGATTACAAGGGATCTTCCTCTGTCTCTTGTTCTTCGGCAGTGCTTCAGGACATTTGAAAATGGCTCTGACAGTAAGAGAGAATGGAAAATGTAGATAGGTAGAGACAATATACTCACTTTTTTTTTTTTTCCCTGCATTGATAGTGGTGCTGATTTCTACTTTTTGGAGACAACTAGCATTTAGCAGCTCATTGGAGGATGGCCAAAGAATGTTTCAGTTTGATTTATTGTTTTAGAAGCAATGTCTTGGAATACTAATCTGATTTGGCTCTTAGATTAGGAGAGTAGTACTACGTGAAAATGTTAATTAGGCTCGTAGTGGCCACTTAACATAGCAGTCCTCAGTTTCAAAGAGCAGTCCTTGATGTGCTACAAGGAGGTGCACCGTCTCACAGTGGTACCGTTCCTCTGAGATTTCCAGTAGCAAAATTATATTAGAAGATGACTAAAAATATGTTACTCTCTGTCCTGGTTTCGGCAGGGATAGAGTTAATTTCCTTCCTAGTAGCTGGTACAGTGCTGTGTTTTGGATTTGGGATGGGAACAAAATTGATAAGGCACTGATGTTTTAGTTGTTGCTAGGTAGTGCTTACACTGGCCAAGGACTACTACATTTCCCATGCTCTACCAACTGAGAAGGCTGGAGGTGCACAAGAAGCTGGGAGGGGGCACAGCCAAACTGGCCAAAGGGACATTCCATACCATGTGATGTCATGCTCAGCACATAAACTGGGGGAAAGCTGGCCGGGGGGGCCGCTGCTCGGGGGCTGGCTGGGCATCGGTTGGTGGGTGGTGAGCAATTGTACTGTGTGTCACTTGCTTTGCGTATTATTATTATTATCATATTATTATTATTATAATTTAATTTCAATTATTAAACTGTTTTTATCTCAACCCAAGAGTTTTTCTCACTTGTGCTCTTCCAATTCTCTCCCCCATCCCACTGAGTGGGGGGGAGTGAGCGAGCGGCTGCGTGGTGCTTAGTTGCCAACTGAGGTTAAACCACGACACTCTCCTAATATTAATTTTCCATGTAAGCAGTTGCTGTAGTTGCCATAGGAATGTTATATAATTGCATATTGATGGTGGGGTGGCTTATGTGATTGAATAGGAAGAAGTCAACATTATGAAGTGTTCAGAGGGCCTTTGGCAGACTTAACGGAATTTTTCAAGCATGATATGGAACTGCTTGGAACAGAATAGAAATGGTTAGTAATGGTCTCAAAATTTAGTTATTGCACAGATATACGTAATGCACAATCTCCTTATTGTAATGCATAATATTCTTTTCTCCTGAAAAAGAAATAAGCATCTCCCTATACTTGCATCTAGTTGTCACAGGCAACCTTGGGAGTGCTGTTATGTTCACATTATGCTGACTATACTG
The DNA here is from genome assembly GCF_000699105.1 of Pygoscelis adeliae. NCBI lineage: Eukaryota > Metazoa > Chordata > Aves > Sphenisciformes > Spheniscidae > Pygoscelis > Pygoscelis adeliae. Next base: position 2,307,085 of record NW_008825619.1, on the reverse strand, counting down.
TGCCTTTTTGGCATGTAACTCATGTAGTCAAGGTGCCCTGGGTTGTTTGTGAAATGCTGTGAATGTGGAAACATGACTGATTTGACAGATTTCAGAGTGCACTAAAGGATTTGGGACGTGAATGCAACATCACCTTTTTAACAAAATACCATGAAGACAGGGTCAAGCAGTAAATGCTTGCTGGGTAGCTTAGAGGAGAGTCCTAAGACTCGGTTATTGGGATAGAATTCCAAAAATGTGGACCCAGCCTCAGGTCCTGCTGTGAACCTCCTTTTCATCTGGTCTGAGTACTGAAAATCTGTGACTGATTAATTCTGTGATGCTGGAAATAGGCGTTTGCAGATGGACAAGGATGTATCCCTGCTTCTGCAACAGGAAGTATGGAAATCTGAGCCAAAAGAAAGATATGAGCGATCCCAGACCACCAAAGATGAGAGAAGTTGAAGGAAAATTAGATTTGTGGCTCATTTTCCTAGTGACTGTAACTGTACTAACATAAAAAAAACCTGGCCACATCCTGTTCTGTGGCCTTGGCGCAGCACAGTTTATGTCTGTGCGACTAAACTCTCGTCTTTCCACAGGTCTGTTGTTTGCACATTGGGAAGTGTCTCTGGCTTGTGCTATCTCGTGAACAGGGTTCGGGCGGGGGTTATTTGGCACAAGCCACGGCCATGCCCGAAAGCAAACTAACCCCTGGATAGGGGAGATGCTCTTATGTGTGTTCTTCAGACTGTGCCTTAGCCAGATTTAACTTGCTAGTATAGGTGTAACTAACAATGAACTGTGGTGTCAGTGAGTTTTGCCAACGCACTGAGGGACTGGACTTCTCAAGGAAGAGCAAAACATAGGAACAGCAGGATTTTTTTTTTTTTTTTTTTTTTTGTGATTAGACCTTTATGTCTCAGCTCTTCATACCAGAGCAGATGCTGACATGCTGGGCTGACTGCAGCTCATATTGCCAACATCAGCTCCACCTGTTGAATCCTCTCAGTGGACCCTGCCTTTGGGCCAGGGAACGGGATAGATGACATCGAAATATCTTTATTTACATGTTTTCTACAAATCTAAATAAACTACTGCTCCTGCCTAGGACAGCTTGAGTGGATCCTGAGCAATGCCTTAGTTCTCTGCATAGTTGCATATGGTGTAACAGGACATAGAATCATGACAACAACATGAAAAGTTTTGCTGCCAGGATCTTGGCCTCCTTGTTCTTTTGAGCATCCCTCCTGCCCACCACAGGCAGGTTTCCGTTGCCACTGCTTCGTCGTTACCTCAGCACACTGGACCCACCAGACCTGCAGGTTAAAAGGAGATGACAAGGCTTAGCTGAATGAAAGCTTGGTTTTCGGGTTCGACAGTTCATTCACTGGCTGTAGGCGGAAAAGTCCCCTTCCTCCCTCACTTTCCCCAAGCGAGTTTGGATGGAAAGTTGTTGAGAGATGATCAGTATGCTGCCACTTTCTCAGCTTGGCTTTTCTGACTGGAACAACCAATTTTGACTGCAAACAGAATTGCAATGCCAGAGTTAACATCGCTTGTGCCACCAGCTCAATAAATAGAGCAAAGAAACCCTGGCACAATGCACAGCACAGAACTGGAGCAAAGTCACTGCTAGCTAATAACTCCAGTAATGGAAAATACACTAATGATTTCTGGGTCTGTGGGATTTTCCACAGGCTCTCTTCCAGATGCTGGAATCCCAAGGATGATGCATGCAAGATCTCAATGGCTTTGTGAAAAAAACTGTGGATTTTTATGATATTAGTTTCCAACAGATACCCTGTCTCACAATTTCTTATGGGTGATGCTTGTTTTAGACGGCATCTGTTGTATCTGTTTATCCATGCCTTGCATGTATTTTAAACTACTGTTGTGCAGAATCATCCATATAGAATAAGTGCTGTAGTCCAAGAAAGTCAGTGTGGAAACAATAAAAGTAAAATCACCTTCAAAGGAGAAAAATGTCCGGTTTTTAATACTTTGGGCAGTAAGACTGATGGTTACATAAGGTCCCAAAAGTGTCTCTTGAGTCTTCTTAAAACAGTATCTATATTCTCATGGTGTATATATATTTTTAAAGAAACCTCTCTGAAGATGCCAGAGAATAAAATACATCTATTTTATTATTTCATTTCTTTGAAATACTGTTCTTAAAGTACCAAAAAAGGAAAAAAAAAAAACAAAACCAAACCAACAACACGTCCACAACAGAGTTACATTTTACAGTTCTCTTATTTGAACATATGAACAAGGGAGAAATCTTCAGTGTTTCACCTGATTTATGGCTGACACATTTTAATGTCTGCTTTCAGGTAAGAAAATGATACGGAGCTTTGTCATACTAGCAGCATCGATAAGATACAAGCAAGTATGGGATAGATGTAAACAAAGAAGATTATGTCCTCTAAATATTTCCATTTATTTGTTTCTTTTGCTGTTTTCCAAACTCTAAGGTTCACTGTTGACAAAGTGACTGAAAGGTTGTAAATAAATAATTTCATTTGCATGCAAAATATGACTCTGCTACAGTAGTAGGAGAGCTCAGTGCAGTATACCAGTACATTTTGCAGGCAGAAAACTGAGAATTACAAACCTGAGAATTTAGAAGTTTATAATTAGTTTTTAATTTATCAGAATAAAATATATTCACAAATTATTCACAATTTGAATTACTTATATGGAAAAAAATTACTTGCAAAGTGATGTTTGGGGTTTGGGTTTTTTTTTTGTTACTGAGCTTTTTCTTCTGCATTCAAATATAATTCAATATTTGCTACCTGCAAGTTTAAAAGTATCCCTACTGGAACTTTTTTTTTTTTTTTTAATTAATGAAGGCAAAATGCGTAAGGTTTGTGTGATGAATTAAACCTAAAAGCTAAATATTAAATTCTAAATTCATCATATTATTCTTCTATGCAATCTAATATTTTTCTGCAATGGAGATGAATTTTTGATTCTCTTGGGAAGCACAGGTAATTTGCAGGGGAAAAAAAAAAAAAAATTCCTAGAAAATGACCATAGCTATCTCCGTACCCTGGAGACTCATTGCAGAACACAGAGACATTCATCCTAAATTCAGTTATTTGAAATGCATAGAGATATCAATCAACACCATTTATTAGTGATATCTGCTTGTGATGTGAAGGAGGCTGAAATGGACTCCGTTTAAAAATATAAAAAAAAAAAAGAGTTTCTTTGTCTGGGAATAAGGCTTCTGACAAATCATTAAGAAGGAATGTACATAACTAATACCTACAGTATATTAGTCTGTTGAATCAGTTTGCGATGTTCAGGCACACCCTTGCATCTGTGGGTGAATAAACATCAAATTATTACTCCATTTTTTTAAGTCCTCATCTATGTTTTTAAATCACATGTGGTAATAAGATTTTCTGCATGGCTGCATTCTTCCCTTAATCAACTCTGAATTTTGCTAGGATATTCTGTCTTCACTCATGTGCCTAAAAACTTCAGAAGCCAGATGTGAATTACATTTTTAAGTAGTATCTCATACCATAAAGATATCGAACCTCAGATAAGGTGGTGAGAGAAAAGCCACCTCCTACTGGACTAAGCATTCATATTATTGAAAAATTTAACTGCATTTTCCACATGTGGCTTTGAAGGACGTAAGACTGATGTACAGGAATTAATATTTTTGTTTAATGCAAATGCTTGTTTTGAAGTGAAATATTTGGTAGTATTTAGACTATTATCTTTGAACAGTCATAATTTCTTGATTTTGTTTGTTTGTTTCAAAGTATTTAAATACAACTTCTCTGGTAGAATTTTAAACAACCATAAAACTTTAGCTTTATATACATATAGGGAAAAAATAATTCTTATTTCCCTCCCTTCTGCCAGAAGATAGTTCAATTTTCCTCGCTTGTTAGTTACTAGTGGAATGAGAAAATAACAGGAAAAAAAAGATTTTCTCCATGGAAATGAACAGATGTTATTCTTAAAAGTATTATGAAGTTTTGCATTTCTCATTGAAAAAGAAAATTAGTGGGAAAATTGATTAAAACAAAAAAGAAGTGTTGCCACAGACTTGTAAAATAAAACAAACTAGTGGAAAATCACATTAAAATTCCAGTTAGAGACTGCCTAGGGGAAGAGAGAAATTCCAAGAAGTATTTGAGAGATCACAGTCTTCACCCTGCATCTGAGAAAGGCACAGTGCTCGAATTGTGTGATTTACAAGCTCACTATGGGGAACAAACAGGGTTATAATAGAAGATGACTTACTAATAATATTTAATTGAGGCTCAGTCAACAGACAATTCATCTTTTCTGTGAATACAGGCAACAAGTTGAATGAGAATGAATGGAGATTCATCATTAAAAAAATACTTCCCCTTTCACTATGACAACTAAAAAAACCTCAAAACATTGCAGCCAGCTATTTTCTTCAGATTTGCTTATTTTATTTGGCTTTCATATCTCGTTACCTTCAAGTACTTTGGAACAGTATTTTCCCTTCCTGCTGCTTTTGCATTCCTGGAATATTTCCAATAAAAGTTCTCCCTCCTGCTCTCATGCTAATTAATACATGGCAGAGTACTATATTGTGCAGTGTATATGCACATTACTGCTGCTAGCATTTAGCTACTTCTCTCAGTAATTAGCATGAGAGGATGAAAGGAGACTTTTTTCGCTAATGAATGCTCATACGGCACTTCGAACATGTAAGGCCCTATAGAAAGATGAAGTGCAATGTTTCCGGTTCTTTCCCTCAAGCTTTAAGTCCATGTTTGGCTGGCTTCATCTTTTCTCCTGTGGCTAAACCCTTTCGTTTACATATTGAATTTCAGTGATGTTAAAAGATAAAATTAAAAGATTGAGAATATGGAAAGATTACAGTTCATATTCGCAGGATACACCTACATGAAAAAGCAACAATGCTATTACACATTTCCAGTTTATACTAAAATAGCTGGTGAGGGGAGCAACAACTAATCCTAGTACTAGGTAGAATAAATAAAAAACACAAGTCTTTTAAGTATAATAAATAGAAACACAAGTATTTTAAGTAGAAAAAAAATAAAAAAATGCAAGATTTTTGTCTGTTTAAATAGGTTTAAATTATTGGCTAGACCTGAGCTGGTGTAATTTGATGATACTCTTCTGATATCAAGCTGAGTTGATGAACTCAGCTTGTATAGATGAAATGCTGTGCAGTTGCCTGTGTGCATTTTTATAAGACTTGTTTAAATGTGATGGGGAAAAGTGCAAGTTTTTCTGCAGAAAATAATTTTTTCAAAATTCAAAAGCAATTAGGATTTCTTCCTGCTCAGCTGAAGACATTTCATGTTCCAAAGAGTGCTGAGCATTTTTCTGGTGTAAAAATATACTCTTTTTTTTTCTTGGTTTGGACACCCAAAAGTAGCTGTACATTTTTTTTCATAGTTTCCTTCTCTCCTGTAGTTTACAGTAGTTGTCTCAGAAACTCTTGTTTCTTTATTAAATTTGTCCTAACTGTTTTTTCTGCAGAACTGAAAATTTAGGCTCTGTATATAGTTTCTTTTCCAAAACAATAAAAGAATGGTGGATGTTAAAACATAGGCACAGTTCCTAAAACTGTAATAGTTGTGGCACAATAAAAGGAAAGTTGGATCTATGGTAGGACAGAAACTTAAACGAGTGGTTTTCTGTCTGAGAAGAAAATGTCACAGAGACTGTTTTTCAAGAAAATATAGTGAAAAAAATCAGTTCAGTTTCTTTTGTTTTCATGCATTTTTGTTGCAAAATATGAAATTTGAGCATTTCAGCAGTATGCACCTGTGGAAAAAAAAATCAAAACCAATTTAAAAAAACTCTTATTCCATGTTCCAATACTGTGATTTAAAAGAAATTATTTATTCAGAAGTGGATTTTGGTACAGGACTACCTACTTCCTTATAGTTATACTTGCCAATGTGATAAGGTAAAACATTTAAAGTACTCATAAATTATCATAGCAATAATAATACCTGTCAGCCTACATTGCCTAGGTTCAGAGTTCTCTTGAACTCAAAATACTTGTGCATGTCTATTTTCAGTATTGTTTCACTAACTTCTCTGAATGCTGGTGTTCTCAGTGGTGTTCCACGTCATGTAAGCATTCTGCCAAATTTATTGGCATCCTGACTTTCCAAATACAGACTTTTCTGTTCCTGATGTAATGAAAAAAACATTATTTTTTACCCAATAGCACATTTAGGCAATTTCTCAGTCTCACAGAATTCCACTCTACAGCTCCTCTGAACACTCAGCACGAGTAAGCTCTTAGAATATCCAGATCAACTGGGATGCTTTAATTGCAGAAATCTCCATCATTTTTAATGCAAGAAAATGAAAATTGAATACAATATTCCACATGAGGTTTTAGTAGTCTTCTGTAAGAGGAGAAAGGAGAATTGACACTGACTTCAGTTTCTGCAATGTATAGCTGAATAGTTTCAGTTATTTTCTCTGGTTTGGACAGTTTGGGGAAAATATCATAGTTCATATATCCATGGAAGACACTAACATTCTTCCTTACATTTGTGGTATTCTACTCATCTGCTCACATTTGAGATAATATGTATTTTCTTCTCATTTTTTTTACCTTGCGATTATTGTAATGCTGACTTCCATAAGCCTTATACTTAGCAATATCACCTGAATATTGTCTCTTTCTTTCATTACGTTGACTAGACTTCCTTTCCTGAATACTCATTCCTACCTGAAGGAACTGAGCTAGAAAGATGAGATGATCCTAACCTCACCACTGTGGCATTCTCCTGAGAGCCATTTCCTACTCAGATTTTAATTTTTTTAATTGTTTTCCCTGAATTTATGATTATTTCTTTCAGCTTTTGCCTTCTGACAGTCATTCCCCCTATCTTCTCATTCAGCAGCCTAGTTTTATGCAATTAATACAACTAACATGAGTTGTAATATAGGTCTTCTGGAAGAACTCAGCCTTATATATATCAGGAGAGTAGACTGCAAACTTTTTCATTGCCCTTGTATTATAAATATTTTGGAATCTGGCTAAAACAACACTGTGATCTCAATAGGGAATATTTTATAAGTATTAGTAAAGTAGCTAATCAGTTTTTTATCTTTGATTCATAGAAACGTAAAAAGAGGCAGCACCAACACTTTCTTGGACAAAATAATAATAACTTCTTCTGAGCTAGCAAGATCAGCTGAGTTCTCTTATTACATGACTAAGCTGATATAGGGAAGTTTTATTGCTCAATTCCTATTCAGTTCAGTCTAAGCAATGCATTAATAAACTATTTCCAAGATTTATAGGTGGATATGACATGCTTTTTTCCTGTGACCATGAAGCTCTGCTCTTCTGCTTTATCTCGGGGGATCTTTCTAAGTCATTGTCTTCTGCTGGACCCTTGCATTTGTAAGAACCTCTGGGTTTTTTGCTGAAGCTGGATTGTTTTGGTCCTTTCATTATGGAAGACTCATAGTTTCTTCTCTATCTGCATTTTCTTCCTGTGTCTCTGATAGCTTCCGCATGACCCACGGTTTAAATAAGAATTGCATGCAGTTCTAAAGCTTCTTTATTTCCTTCTTGGATATGTCCTTCAGGTTTTGTTGATACCCTTCTGGCTACATGATATTCTGGCTACATAATTCCTCCTCGGGTAATGTTTCAAAGGCTGACATCTTTTGTTCTGTAGTTTTCATTGGGTTTTAAAATAGTTTTCTAAGGCTTTTTCACTCAATCTGACATTATCTTTACACTAAGATTCACTTTAATGCTTCTAATATACTAGGAACTAGTAAGTGTTGCCTCCAAATTTACCTTTATCATCTGTATGCTTTACTTTAATATTTTTATTTAGAAACTTTCTATGTATTAGTGATTACCAGTAGCTGATCTAGCAGAAACCTGGTTTAACATATTGGCTTCATTATTACTGCTGTGTCAAGAATAGCTAAGCAAGATAGGGGGAATTTTCTATAAGCCTAATAGCTCCCAGATTGCTTAATAAACTGAATGTTTTGAACCTGAAAAATCATCACAGGCTTGTGGGAAAAACATTAAACAGAAAAGTAAATTGTATCTGTTAAGTACAAACCTTCCTAAACAAGGAAAGCATAGAAATGGAAAAAAAAAAAAACAAACCAACCAAAAAAACAAAACCCAACCCTCACCTCAAAAGATCATTTGTCTCCTTGTTTAGAGACAATTCAAGTACAGCCAGGCTGTCCCTGACAGAAGCTTGTATGACTTCTTTTAAATCTTGAAATTACGCTGTTTCTGCGGCCTATTAAACAGCCTGTTCTGACTTTTAACTATCCTTATAGTTAGAAGTGTGTTTTCCTGATCTATCCAAAATTTTCTTTGCTGTAAATTAGGCTGAATACTTAATGTACTGCGCTCAGGGGACATAAAGAACAATTGATCATGCTCATTAATAGCAACCTCTTATACTGGAAAATTCAGCCTCAGTCTTTTCTAATCAGAGGCAAATTCCTTTAACCTGTTTTCACATTCAAATTTTCTAAATTTTTTTGTGATTTCGATGGTGTAATTTTGATTCTAAATTTTTCCTAAGTGCCATTGTGAAATCAATGTATAATACCCAGCAGAGGCCTTTCCATTGCCACTAGTGCTCATTAGCTACCTCTTAGTGCAATCTCGCTCTCCTTTTCTTGTCTGCCTAGTAAGTACTGCCTGTTTGGTATTATCATTAGTATCAGGACTTTACAACTGATGATCACGGCAAACTGCAGGGATCATTTTGAACTCTGAGGCTGTCTTCCAAAGGGCCTGAGTCCCCTTCCTGACCAATGTCACTTTAACATTTTCTCATCATTTTATTCCACTATCCTGGTTATTAATGAAAATACTGAGCACTACCAGACTTAGAAAAGAAAGTATATCCATAGTCCTGCAGTAGCTACATTCTGCTCTGGCACTTGGCTACTGATAGTTACCGCTTTTAGTAGATGCCATACTTGTTCTTAGCTAATTTCATCTACTTTCCCCCTTGCTTATGAGAACACTATAATTGTAGCCAAAAAAAAAAAAAAAAGATACAACTTGAAGTTTTACTGCTTCTTTCCTTCCCCTTATCATAGAAGTGCATTGAGTTGCTCCACACTGCTTAGAAAATGACCTTTTACTAGGATATGAATGGGGATCCTCCTCAAGGCACCTTCTGCAGGCACCTGAGGTGTCACCTGGTCTGCATGAATTCTCAAAGACAAGCCGTAACATTCAGTGCTTGCTTTAAGCTTTTCTTAGACCACATTTCACCATGCAATATCCTCACTGCTCTGTTAGATAAAATACATTAAAAACTCAGTCTGTACTCTTTTGCATTCTTCTGCAATAAGTAAAAGGGAGAAGAAAACTCTTTCCAGCAGTAACAAACACACTTGGAAATTGTTAGTATTATTACAATACTAGGTCGATATTAACTTGTACAATGAGTATAGCGAAAATAACTTATTGTTTGGAGGGAAGCAGTATCTTAGACTACTTACTAAAATAAGGTGTTGTTGGATGGAGAGATGTCATTCCCATCTGAGAAGGACTATCTTCTGTATGATAGGCCTCTGCAACTAGCTGAATAACTTCCCTGCATCCTACTTGATATGTAAGCAGAAACTGCATACCACTTAGGTTTCTCAGGGCCTTCCCAGGTGTTAACCAGTGAAAGAAAAACAAGCCTACATGTACTGAGGAATTCTGTAATGATTTCTCGCAGACTGCTGGCAGACTCATGCAAAATTTATGAACGGACATTGCCTGTAGGAACATGATAGGTACATAAAAGGACTTCTGAAGTAATTTCTGAGATAGATCTCTTTCCTATACTATGAATACCTGTCTAGGTTCCCAATCCATTAAGCAGTTAGAGTAAGTCCGGATCACCAAGGTACCCTCAGGCACCCTCCTGATTAGAGTTTTGGGCTTGTTTATAAAAAGTTTGTCTCATCACCATGCTCTTCTTGAATGAGTTGCTGATTTTTTTGGCAGATAGCTTCGACCTAGGCAGTGTCTTTTATCACAGTTTCTGACATACCAAACAACCCTATGAAAATAAAACAGTAACTGGCTTTCAAGTGATAGTACAAAAAATGTATTTTACTATCAGATCATGGCTAGAGGTAACATTTAAAGGTGTTCCTTTGTCAGGTCAGCTCCAGGCAGTTTTCAAATATATTCTAAGAAGTACCTTGTTCTGGATAAACATTATTTTAAGGCTGCATTTAAATTAGTGTCCTGGTTTCAGCAGGGATAGAGTTAATTTTCTTCCTAGTAGCTGGTACAGTGCTGTGTTTTGGATTTAGGGTGAGAACAATGTTGATAACACATTGATGTTTTTAGTTGTTGCTAGGTAGTGTTTATACTAGTCAAGGACTTTCCAACTTCCCATGCTCTACCAACTGAGAAGGCTGGAGGGACACAAGAAGCTGGGAGGGGGCACAGCCAGGACAGCTGACCCAAACTGGCCAATGGGATATTCCATACCATGTGACGTCATGCTCAGTATATAAAGCTGGGGGAAGAAGAAGGAAGGGGGGGACGTTTGGAGTGGTGCTGTTTGTCTTCCCAAGTAACCGTTACGCGTGAGGGAGCCCTGCTTTCCTGGAGATGGCTGAACATCTGCCTGCCCATGGGAAGTAGTGAATTCATTCCTTTGTTTTGCTTTGCTTGCGTGCGTGACTGTTGCTCTACCTATTAAACTGTTTTTATCTCAACCTTTTAACCGTCCAATTCTCTCCCCCATCCCCCTGGGGGGGGGGTGTGAGCGAGCGGCTGCGTGGTGCTCAGTTGCCAACTGGGGTTAAACCACGACAGTTCTTTTGGTGCCCAACGTGGGGCACGAAGGGTTTGAGATAATAACAGATTAAACAGAGTGTATTAAGGAACTTATATCTGTTAATA
>NW_008825619.1:2279345-2294524 GCF_000699105.1 Pygoscelis adeliae | reverse complement strand
TTTTAGTTGTTGCTAGGTAGTGTTTATACTAGTCAAGGACTTTCCAACTTCCCATGCTCTACCAACTGAGAAGGCTGGAGGGACACAAGAAGCTGGGAGGGGGCACAGCCAGGACAGCTGACCCAAACTGGCCAAAGGGATATTCCATACCATGGGACGTCATGCTCAGTACATAAACTGGGGGAAGAAGAAGGAAGGGGGGGACGTTTGGAGTGGTGGTGTTTGTCTTCCCAGGTAACCGTTGCGCGTGTGGGAGCCCTGCTTTCCTGGAGATGGCTGAACATCTGCCTGCCCATGGGAAGTAGTGAATTAATTCCTTTGTTTTGCTTTGCTTGCGTGCGTGACTGTTGCTCTACCTATTAAACTGTTCTTATCTCAACCCATGAGTTTTCTTCCTTTAACTTTCACCCTTCCGCTGTCCCCCCCCCGCCCCCCGGGGGGGGGGGGTGAGCGAGCGGCTGCGTGGTGCTCAGTGGCCAACTGGGGTTAAACCACGACAATTAGTCACCTGGGTCAAACCCTTTTACAATAATAAATATAGATATAGTTGCTGACTGTACAGGTAATAAGTGTTATACATGTTTTGGGGATACATTGATTTAGCGGTGTATTTGTTTGTATTTGCTAAGTATTACACTTAGCAAACCTGAAGAAAGGTAGAAAGTAAAACAATGTAGACCATAAAAACATATAAACCAAATGTCTAGAGATCATTCACTGCCTTTGAAAAAAGAGATGCAAAATATGATCAGATCAGAGAAGGTACCTTTTTGCAGATGCTGTGTGGGAGCATAAATAACCATGCAAAAATGCAGAGTAATGCTGAATCAGCATACCCATGGTTAGCAACCAAACATGGAAGAAAGGCTAGGATGTGATGTGCTCTGGTACATTATTCAGATTATATTCAAATCTGTTTATTTGTCACAACTTATGAAGGCTGCTGACTGGTTTGGTGCCTGGCTGAGCTCAGCACATAGCTGACGAGGAGTTAATTGAAACTAAATCCAAGTAAGAAAGAGGTTATGCCTGCAGGCAGAAGAAAACCCCTAGGGAGCTTTCCATCATATTCACTTCTTCATTTGAAGACATGTCGCACAAATCATCAAAACAGCCTTTGGTTTCTAGACTCCCCTCTGAACCTGGGCTTATAAATAGCAACCTATACATGAACACCAGGACTAAGACTCACTTTTTTTTTGGTGATGAAATGACCTTAATCATGTATACCTTCCTTATCTCATGAATTAATTATCATGACGAAGCTTTCTGAAGCCTGAATACAGTAAGTGCCTACACCCACTGTTCTGCTCTTGGCGCTAGCTCCTTATAGAAAGAACACTGAGTCACGGTTAATGTTTCATCTAGTGTTTTCTAGTCTCTGACTGAGCTGGGCCAGGGTTACTCTGACCTTCAGAATGTAACTACCTAACTCCATGAGAAAGGAGGTGAGTCATCATATTTTTGGAGATTAGAATAAAATAATGGAATTCACTGCTTTGAGAAACTGAGAAAGACCATAAGATTCACCACTTTCCAGTCCAAATGCAAAGCCCAGTACTTTGAGGTTTCCTATGATAAAACAAGTTGAAGCTATATCAATATTTAAGTAAAATTGACCTAAAAATATCAGATTTTATATATGTTAATTTTATACAGGAAAAGAATGGATTTTTTTTCCCTCTGGAAAATGATGACTACTGGTGTTACAAGTTAGGTTTGTGGTAAAAGTTTTCAGGAAGACCTAAGAAGAATGAAAGAGAAAAAAAAAGGCCAGTTCAGGTTCACTCCAAACTACATTTCTTGATCATCAACTCGTTTAAAAGCTAATGATTTATAGCACTTTTTTTTTCACCATAGGCATTTCTAGCAAAAGCAAAAGTTTAGGTCCGCATGGTTAAGTTTTAATGCTATAGACCCCATGCCACACCAGAAATGTGGAGCTGATCTCCCTTTCCACTTCCAACCAAGTAGTTATCCTATTAGAATGGGATATTGGAGACCCAGTACAAAGCCTACTGTCTTGTCTCTAAAGCCGCCTTCTTCCTTACAGCAACTACCAACTGGGCTGTAAGAGATACTGAGTTGTTTGCACAGCTTATGTTGAAACTGATTTACTTCATATAAAATTGTTTATAGACTAATATTAAAAGAAATCATTGAAACAGTGAGAAAAATTGGTCAAAGGACCTCTTTTGAATTAGGTAAGTGGAGAAGATGAGACTAGATTGCTAATTAGGTTTCCTAGGGATACTTCTGTTCATCAAAGTAATTTCACTTCTACATGAATGAAAAACAGTGTTTTGGAACTACCAGAATGAACTATTTAAATATTTCATTTTTTACCCTTTTATCTTTAGTCATCCAAAACTATTGTTTGAATTTCTCATAAACAGCAGTGTTTTGTTTTGGTTTGGGTTTTTTTAACTAGTTTTCCAATATAAGATCTGTCAACAAATAATTTGCCGATGACTATACTCAAGGGGCTTCTGACTCTCAGTTCTAGTGGTTCTTCAGGGAGATCTTCAATAATTCTGAGGTGAGGACTTCCAAAACGCTACCCCAACCACTGTTTTCTACTGTGGAAGAGGTAAGTTAGCACCCCTGGTATTACGATGTCAAGATCAGAAAAAGACAGCAAAATTTTCCTTCACTCATTTTCCAGCCATTTTTCTCCTCTGAAAAAATGAAGATCAGAATGAGTAAATAGCCAGTTTTACTTAAAAAGCATTGTCCAGACTGTTATAAATCTTGATTTAGAGGCTCCAGGAACCTAAAATAGCTATAGGTAGGTTTCAGTTTTATTTATTGCCTGTCTGCCCCCAAAGAAGAGTTATTAAGGAAGGAATATCTCACAAGACCATCCACATACTTTCTCACATATCACGTGAGGCCATAAAGGAATGAGAGGAGAGCTTGTGGCCATATTTTCACCAGCATCTTTTCAGAAACCTGAGAAAGTTAATGGACAAGGGAAGAAATGTCAATTTCCCAAGTGGAAAGGAAGCTTAACTTAAAAGGGGGCAAAAAGAAATGCTTTTAACTTTATCCTCACTGGAATCTGTGGAAGTCATGGAAACACTTTGAGTAAAACCCTGCTCTTGCCCCCAGAAACAGAAGAGAGCTGTGGGAAGCATGCCTGGGACATGAAGGCCTCAGTGCTCACTTCAACCATAAATAGTCAATTAATATTCTTGGCAGCAATGTGGCAGTTGTTCCCTCTTGTTAGCCTTTTAAACCAGACTTTGGGCAGGAAAAAAAAAAAAAAGAAAAAAAAAAGAAATAGGTCTGAGCCATTGCTAGAGACCAAAATTCCAGCTTTTCAGGGAAGGAGAATGCCCTGATATGGGAAAAGCGCTAAATGCCATCAGCTTCAGGAAGCAGAGTTTTGCTAAAGTAGTTTGTATATAGTAGTTAGTGCTGTAAAGGTTAACTAGCTCCCCTTCAACCTCTCTCTCTATTGCAAGAGTCAGTGTTCAGGTCACCTGTTTCTCTCTCAGTCTTGCTGAATCAGTGACCCACAAACCTAAAACATCCTCCAGGGTAAAAAATGCATAAGCTTGTTCTTTAATGCATATCCTTAGGGTACATGCTTATTTTAAATCTCTCCACTGGCTATTAACATTAGCAAAGATTGCTATAGCTTTCCCCATTAAAAAAAAAAAAAGGGGGGAAGAAGAAAAATTGGACTAGAGTTGAGTGTAGTGAAGACTTTATTATCCTGACACAGCAAAGTGTCCTTTTTGCTATTTTTGCTTTAAAGAGTATAATCATGTGCAAGTGAAAGCATATAGATAATTAGTGCAGCTTTAATAACGTTTTAATTTATTGCGAAGGTAAAATCTCACTGTATGCTCTGGGAATACCCACAACATACCCTGAGTTTGAAAGGTTTGGGACAGTTCTTGTGTTGGAATAGTTTACACTGGTTTCATAATGTCAAGAATCCCAACCATTCTGTGATTTTTTTTTAAACTCACAATCTATTTTATTAATTACCCTGTTTTAATTTCTTTGATATCCTGCATGAGTGTATGGTACTAGGAAGCATGCCAAATAACTTTCAAGTCAATTTTAGATGTTCTGCTTTGGAACTTACAATTTTCTGATGTTATCAGTCTTTAGCGAGTCTACTCTTCCATTCACCAAATCATTCTTTTGAGTCATCATATCAAGTATATAACGGCAGTGAACAATCATTAAAGAATTCTGTGCAGTGCTTGAAGATGACTGTGTGTCTTTAGAGACTTATATATCCCCAGGTCCTGTCATTTTCAGGAGAGACTGTTGCTCTTTCAAAGTCACTGATTTGTACTTTCTGCCTGACTTAATTCGTATGGAGACACTCACACACACAATAAAACTTTTTCTGAGGACAAAACAAAAACAGGGAAACAAATCTTATGTCCAAATACCTTAAAATCCAAGTAGCTCACAAAGCTTATTTCATTTTGACACAAAGAAAGGCATCATGCTAAGTCAACTGAAGTATAAGATTTATTGATGCCATTTTCTGCCAGCTCCAGGTAAACAGTACTGATCTACTTTTGAACTTAATCCTTGTCCTGTTTATATTTTTTCACGTTAAAGATTACAATTGACTTACAGGTAGACTCTTTGGTTGCCAGAATTTAATAGCTGAGAGTGCTATTAAACACAACATTAACAACCAAACTGTGTCTGGTCCACTTTGTCACTCCTCCACTCCCTCTTCTGATATTCTCTGCCTCTTTAAATCAATATATTTTCATGCAGTTTTGATGCAAAGTGTGTTTCAATTTGTTGCCAATGTTGCAAATAATTTTAAAAGAGGAATTCATTGATCACATTATACACTGAAAATGGGATACAAAACCATGAAACAATGGTGCTTAATCAAATGAGATACAATTATCAGGTATTTAGTAAATTGAGAGCTTTCTACTTTGTAATTTAACCAGTTCCCAGTTGAAAAAAACTAGATTCCTAAAGGAGTTTTAAATATCCAGGATTCATGGAGGATATTTGGTAAGTTAAGACTGTTTTAAGACTTGCTTGGAGAACAACATTTTCTTCTGATCCAAGTCTCTTCTGGAAACTTATACATCCCATGACTTTATTAGTGTATAGCATTTCCTAAAATGTTTCTTGCTTGATATGATGTATCTATTGATTGACTAGCAGTTCCTGAGTTTCATCAAGGAGCGATATATTAAAATGCAAGGTTTAAATGAAAAGAAAAATTTTAATAACTTGCAAGTTTCTGCCACATCTGGATTCTTCATTGTGTATGTTGGAACCCATAGCCAAATCAGAGTAGAAAAGATGTATGATTATGATTTCTTTTACAAAGGACAAACCTTTCTTTTAAACAAACAAAGCCCTTAAAACTGCAGATCTGTCAGAAAATAAGGTGCCTTGCTTTCTCTATTGCCTGTAAAGTGCCAGGAGAGTTTCAACCAAATAGCAATAAATGTGAAAAAGGGCCAGCCTGTTCTCTTGACCTAACTGGAATGCCACAATAGACTGCAGTATGTTTTAGCATCAGAATATACAAGTTTTATATTTGAATAGAGGGGGAGTACCTTTGAACCAAAAGATCTGTAGACCTACCTTAATTGCAAAAACAAGTAGAATGCTAGAGACTTTTAAAACATTTCAAATGCGTAGCTATTCCATTTGTCAGGCAGAATGCAATTTATGACCAATGGAGGTCACAGAGCATATTTCTGAACCGTGTTTTGGAGCATATTGAAACAAAGGTCTCAGGCATCAGAAACTTCAATGGACATGGTAATTTCCTGTGCTCCCAGATGAAGCTCAGAAATCCACTGAAACACATATCTGAAGAAAATTTTAAATCTAGGGGAAATAATATTGTAGGTTCAGGTCCTTGAAAGCATTTTGGCTTTGCAATGCCCAATTCCTAGGTGTCTTGTTGCCACAAGTGTCCTGGTTTCAGCTGGGATAGAGTTAATTTCCTTCCTAGTAACTGGTGCAGTGCTGTGTTTTGGATTTAGGATGAGAAGAATGTGGATAACACACCGATGTTTTAGTTGTTGCTAAGTATATTTTATTTTATTTTATTTTATTTTATTTCCATTATTAAACTGTTCTTATCTCAACCCATGAGTTTTCTCACTTCTCCTCTTCCAATTCTCTCCTCCATCCCACTGGAGCCAGCAGGGAGTGAGTGAGCAGCTGTGTGGTGCTCAGTTGCTGGCTGAGGTTAAACCATGACTACAAGGTACATGACTTAGCCAAGATTTTTCAGAAGGCAACTGCCTTAGGCAAGCCAGGGCTGAACTGCAGGGAAAGAACAGGTCTGTCATTTGTCTAGCTCTGGTTAGGCAGGAATCCTCCCTTGCTTTCACAATTATAGTGGAAAATTATTATGTTTTAGATATGTAACTTTTCTGGGGTAATGCAATCAGATGTTTGGCAGTGCTTTAGGAACAGTCTATCTTTAGGTGTATTCCATACCTGCTATTGACTCAGGCCACTGGCAAGAGTGATTTGGAAGATTGTCTAAGCTTCAGGTTGAGCTGAGGTCTGAGCAGCTTACTGACTTGAAGACAGCACTGACTGCATATGTCTGGCAGCAGAAACATGACTTCAAGCAGATTATAGGGATTGTAGTAGAAACTTGATATTTAGATAGGCATATACCTGAGTATGTCTGAGATTTTAGCCCACAGGGAATATTTTTTCTAACTTGGTGCTTTTTGACACTTCTAGTGACTTGAGTGAGATTGCTGTGGAGTTTGTGAGATTGCTGCCTTATTCAGTGAATATGTTGACTTAATTAATTTACTCAGGGGACAACCAAATATTTATAGATGAATTGGCTGCTTGTTTAACAGCCAATTCTGCTGCCTCTATTGTGAAGGATGCACCTTTCATGAAATATATACTTAACAGACCAAAATGGTCAAACCAATTTAGTATGCCAAAAGAATCCTTCTAATGCCACACATAAAAGTGAAGGGAAAAGAGAAGGGAAGGGAAGGGAAGGGAAGGGAAGGGAAGGGAAGGGAAGGGAAGGGAAGGGAAGGGAAGGGAAGGGAAGGGAAGGGAAGGGAAGGGAAGGGAAGGGAAGGGAAGGGAAGGGAAGGGAAGGGAAGGGAAGGGAAGGGAAGGGAAGGGAAGGGAAGGGAAGGGAAGGGAAGGGAAGGGAAGGGAAGGGAAGGGAAGGGAAGGGAAGGGAAGGGAAGGGAAGGGAAGGGAAGGGAAGGGAAAGGGGAAAAGGTTGTGTGAAGTAGCTATCATTGACTACCAACACCTGGGAGAAAAACAAGATGTTTTCAGAGTTGGCTGCTAAGCTTCAGGGACAGCTATCCAAAGACAAGGAACCACACTGTAGTTCTTGATGTTAGCACAGTGCCATAACCCCTGAAGCCCAGGGCATGGTTAGCTGGCTACACATCCCAAATGCAGCTTAAGATGAATGTTTGCACAAGTTTTGTGCCTAAGTGCACTTTTCAGTCAAAAAGGGCAGAAAAGAGACAATCGTGGGTTAGGTCGGTGATATCTTTCAAACACTTGGTTTCACGCTTAGGTACCTAAGAAGTGAGGGAATATAACATACATTTCTATATACTCTGGAAAGAAGCCTATAACTTTCTGCCTTTTAGAAATATGTTTCAGAAATATGCAAACAATTCCCATTGGATGCCAAGCTTTTCTCTGTCAGTTCAAGACTAAGGAGTTTTCTGTCTCATTTTTTCTCCAAGTGAGGGTTTGCTGGCATACTCTATACAGGTGAGTTGTTCCCCTAATCAAGAATCTCATTTGGCAACCAAACATCTGCTTCCAGCTATTGTTTCTCCCCGGGGCCTGGGTTCACTTGGGTTTCTTTTGCCCTCCCTGAGGAACATCAGTGGACTTATTGTTCAGCAAGCAGCTGGATCTATAATTCCAACAGGAATTTAGTCTAAGATTACTAAGTGTCACAATATCATGCTAATGTACTTAGTGAAATACACAACTCTCAATTAAGCCCCTAGTATATACATGTAAGAGTGCAGCAAGGGCTGGCAGCTCCCTGAAGAACAGGGAACCAGGGGCCAAGGGTGACCCCATCACAGGCTGTGCCCTCTCCAAGGAGGACAGACCCACAGGGCCTGCACAGCGTGAGCAGCACCATATGCTGGTAACAGCCTCATCGACAACCCCAGGCACGGCAAGCGATGAGCCAGGGCCAGAGGCCAGCCAGGGGCACCAGCAAGGGGCAAAAGGAGGTAGGTGCCTGAGGAGGCACCCAGGAGATGAGCTACCCGCAGAGAAAAGCCAAGGTCCTTCTGGGAGACAGGGCCAGAGAGAGGGTTGGAGACCGGCACTCCAGCTATGTGGCTGGGGCAGGGACTGATGACCCCAGGGTGGGCTGAAACAGGGCTCCTGGGCCCATGGGCAGTGAGGTGGGGAGCAGGCGGGGCTGGGCAGGGACAATAACACCTGGTAGTGCCCTCAGGGACCTGATGATATATCTATAAAGATATATGTACAAGGTGCACAGATGTATAGGGATACATGCTTTACGATCACAGGAGGAGGCAGACACCTAGATATAAAGCTCAGGTAAATCCATATGCTCACTAGGGAGTCATCTAGGCTAACTACTAGGAAATACCATGGACAGAGTCTAACTGATTAATCCAGTAACTTGACATCTAACTTTTAGATAGAAGTCTTTCTGGCTGCATAACAGTACTCCCTCTTTGGACACTGGATAGTCTTGCCAGAGGTTTCTCCTAATTAAAAATTTGGTTTCCCATATTCTATTAATTTTAATCTTCATTTCAGCCATGTGAAAGATGCTTTCATGCATGAGTTGACTCTATATATCTCTTTGAGGTATATTATGGTGTGGCAAAGTCTCTTGTTAAACTTCTCTGCAGTGAGGAGGATGGTAATGAGAATCTGGAGCCCTGGTGATTGTGCTAATCATCTGTCCACAGAGTCATTGTTATTTTCTGGCAAAGCAAGTGTTTTAGCATGCATAAAGCAGACCAGAGTAAGAATAAATAAGTTGCTGCCTGTGCTGCCTTACCTACAAGGAAAGAGGATGTGAGAAACTGATGTAAAAATTCATATTCCAGATCAAAGATTAAAGAAAAGAATTTAATCTGATCTTCCATATTTCACATACAAACCCTAATTACTTATTGAGAAGTAGTTTCCTGGTATTATTTATGCAGAGTCAGAAGCTCTGAGCATGCCTACTGAATCAGAGTATGTAGGTAAGTGAAATAATAAGAATGGTCATTTTGCAAATCAGTCTCAAACTTAGCTGTAAACTAAGCATAAAATCTGTTCAGTCATTCACTGCATGAACAGAAATTTAGGATTGTAGGTGGCAAATAAGTTGAATTTCGTAATTGTCAGTGGTACCTAACAAGACAAATACACATCCAAGTCCACTTTGCAAATCTTGCCCTTTGTGCCTTTCTAGTTCTTCAGCATTGCCAGTGAAACAGTAGCTACTGTCACCAATCCAATTTATAATCAATCTAGTGGTGTAGATTTGCTTGAATGAACAAGAAGGTTAGTTTTAATCTAAAGTGAGACTAAAAATAGCAGCGTAAGGTTGCTGCTAAATTGCCTCTGCAACTCCAATCAAATAAATGCAGTTTAAAAATCCCCAACTTTTTAAAAAAGACATTTGGAACCAGTTGGAGTGCACAGATGTTGAAGTCATACAATGCTGATCAACTAGAATTTAGGCATTGAGGTTTAAAAGTATAAAACCCTTTTGCTCTGAGTGATTATTGAGCAGTGCATCTGGCCCCTGAAAGAAAAGTTAAGTTTTATATAGTATAAATGACAAAATGGATTGCTATTAATTAGCTGCATTATTACTGAAGAGGCTGTAGTTATAGGCTACAGTTCCTCTGTGCACTCTTCCAGACACACTAAAAATACAGAACAAATGCTACCATCTCTTCCCAAATAAATGACTCTCTGAATATATCATAGCCAAAACAACTTCCTCACCTTGTCTGGAATTAGGAACTGATCCTATTTGACACACGGTTGAAGGGAAAGCTGATATGACTTTTCTTTAGATTTTCAAGATCAACTACCGCAGCTCTTCACCTCTAAAATCAGTCTGAAATGCATCATCAGGCACAGGAGGAGACAGAAGGGTGAATTCTTTTACACTTGTAATTTTTAAACTTCCTCCATCAGTCTCTGTTTTTCTGTTCCTTATGTATAGCTTTTCCTCTTTCCCATTCCTGAGAACAGAGTTATTTTGGGGGTCATTGTCTACTGGAGTTAATTTTACTTATTGCACAAATGGAAAAACAGTGTATACCTGAGTCAAGTCTCACAAAGATGGGGCACTTTTGGAGCTATTAGTGTCACAGGAATAAACAGACCAGCAGGTGCTCTTCATTTTCTGTTCAGTCTTGACTTATTAATTATTCTTGTACTTAGAAAAAAGGAGTTATGTGCTATTAGAATTATGTTATTTGCTGATAAAGCCAGAGTGGAATCCTTGTTTCTAACAGCCTCTAATAGCTCTTTTTTCTACAAATGCATTTTTTAAAATTTATATACATTTTTGACATCCACATATTCCAATGACTATGGGCTATATGCTTCTTGTGCCTTATAGGTATGTCCTACATCTGTTTCTGTTTGTTACTGTTCCAAAGATTTTTTACCTCTAATTAGGAAAACAAAACACCAAAACCCCCTGTATTTTGCTAATGAATCTTATCACTTCAGCCAGTGAGCTAATTAGAAACATTTGCAGAATACAGAATAGAATGCATACAGGTTTTTAAGCCATAATTTTATGGTTCTTTTAATAAGACAGGAAAAAAATCTGCTTTTTCCTTTGGCAAATGGAAAAAGAAAAAAGGCAATCTTGTGAGCATTAAAATGCAAGGAAGAAAGAAAGTTTCAATGTGATGTAAAAACAGCTCACTACTTTCTGGGAAGTTTTTCATGAAGAAGAAGTGAAAATGCTAATTGAAAACTATTTTCTATTTTTCAGGAAGGAGGTGTCAGATTTTTTTGTAACTGTATTGGGTGTAGGTGTACAGGTGTTGGTAGTAGAGGGGGGACTTCAGGGCTGACCTCTGTGAGAAAAGGCCAGGGGCTGCCCTGTGCAGGATGCTCCAGCCGGTTCCATCAGTGATGCCGGTGGTATCTCCGGGAAAACTTATTTAAGAAAGGGCAAAACGCTGCATGGCAGTCTGTGAGAGAAAAGAGTGAGGAAAAAAAGGTGTGAGAAACATTCCTGCATACACCAAGGCCTGTGAAGGAGGGGGAGGAGGTGCCTCAGACACCAGAGCCGAGATTTTCCTTCATCCCATGGGGAGGCTGAGGTGGAGCAGGTTGTCCCCCTACAGCCTGTGGAGGACCATGGTGAAGCAGATATCCACACTACAGCCCGTGGAGGACCCTACACTGCAGCAGATGGATATTCCCTGAAGGAAGCTGAGGCCAGTGGACAGCCCACACTGGAGCAGGCTCCTGGCAGGAGCTCCAGCCTGTGGAGAGGAGCTCATGCAGGAGCAGGGGGAGAGTGAAAGAAGAAAGAACGGGAGAGAGGAACTGTTATGAACTGACCATAACCCCCATTCCCCATGCCCCTTGCACTGCGCAGGACGGGTTGAGGTAGAAGAGTTGAGAACGAAGGAGTGAAGTTAAGCCTGGGAAGAAGGGGTGGAGGGAAAGTGTTTTAGTTTTTTTCTTTGTATCTCACCATCCATATCTATTTTAACTGTCAAGAAATTACATTTATTTTTCCCAAGTCAAGTCTGTTTTACCTGTGACACTAATTGATATAGGATCTTCCTGTCTTTGACTCAACCGATGAGCTTTTTCATCTTATTTTCTCCCCCTGTCCTGTTGAAGAGGGGGAGTGAGAGAGTGGCTGGGTGGGTGTTTGGCAGTTGGCCAAGGTCAACACACCATAGTAATAAAACTTAGTTTTTCAAAACTATGCAATTAAATTCTTGGAACAAAAATACCTTCATTTAGTTGAAAGCATAATTTTCTGTGAAGATGAGTTTTATTATTATTATGGGACACAATATTTTAGATGAATTTTTATATCTAAAATTCTCAACCTGTTCAAATTTCTAATTGGAATAGTGCTATTTCCACCACAGTGATCAAATCACAGGCACAGAATTTTTGAGCATTAATTTGTTGATGTAGATTTAAGCTTATATTCTGTGAGTATCTGTTTGTATTCATACAACCTTGTTCTCCTACTGTCTACATCCTCTGTGATACGGGGGTCTGCATGAGATGGCTGCTAACCCTGCCTAATCAAACTAATGAATTTGCTTAATATGTGTTATCCTTTTGAGACCTTTCTAAGACTGGTAATGATGTTTAAGAGCTGGTTTTTGGAAGCCATCCAAAGATATGATATCAGGAATATGCACTTTTGTTTAACTTACATATTTAAAAAAAAAAAAAAGTTGTAGTCCTACTCTATGTTTTCTTTATATTACTTATACTGTTTTTGCTGTGTAAAGTGTGAAAAAAAAAAGTACATGGCAAAATTTGTAGTTACAGAAATGCCTGTCCTGACCAAAAAGTCACTCTTATCATCTTTCCCAAGGATAGCCCACAGTCTGGTGGTCCTTTGGGATTGCATGCTCTTCAGGCTGAACAAAACCTCATGCTCAAATTCTCCACATCCTGTGTGGGAAATATCTAACCACATCTAACCTCTCAGGCATCTCTCATGGGCTTCAGCAAAACTGACTTATCTGTGCACAGGAATACAGAGGTAAATGCCTTTTTTCTCAGAGCACGGACACTCCCTTGAGTCTGCCTGGGGCACTGGTTCAGGGAACTTTAGGTTAATTTGTGGTGCCTAAAGAAATTAAGATCCATAAGCTATGAACAGTCCTGGAAAATGGAAATAAATGGGGCCTAAGCACTCATACAGCATAAGCATACGCTAAGTTTGGAGGTGTTGCATCACACTTCAGATACTTATCTGTATCACTTGGGATCCAAGAGGCAATCTCAGCTTTATTTTATTTTACAGTGTTCCCAGAAAGTTCCCTTATAATTTTAATACTACATTTAATTTTGCCTCAAATGTTTTCTACTTTAAAAATCTTAAGTGCTTTCAGAAATGTCTTCCAATAGTATTAGATACTCACACATTTGTCAATATAGCCTCTCTTCTTTTTTACAAGAAAATCTATACAAAAGATTTTTATCCTAAGTATGAAGCATAGGCAAAATTGTTTTAATCAATGTTTCCAGCAAGGTAGAGTGGAGGCTGTTTGTCATTATAAATCATGAGGGGGCAGACTGTTTCCCAGTATTGAATGTTTGTCAGTATTTTCCATGAGAAGTCAGTGACTCTTTAACACTGTAAAAATGGTTATAATTATGGCCAGGACTTAAGAACTGCATAAAATGAAGGGCGAAATAAATTTGCATGCAGTTCAGTTTGATTTGGTTTTCACTCACTTGTGTAAAACAAAATAAAAGACATTTTATTATTTGTTCTAAGTGAGATTGCATAACACCCCATGTATGCTGCATGTAAAAATACAGGTTTGACCACCTGGAATCTATTTGTTAAATTGCCTTGTGAACCCTGGGGCAAGGCTGTAATTCCCTCGACAGACCTGTGCAGCAAAGAGGCTGAAGGAACCGCTCCCTCCCTGCCAGACTGCCCTTAGTGCAGTTGCAGCACAAGCTGTGCAGAAAGCTGCTCCCCGGGGTGCTTATTGAGGTGGCGAGGCTGTAGTTCCCTGCAGGTACATTGGGAAGTAAGCGGTATCAGGTTTACTCCTGCTGATTTTTTTGAAACAACTGGAAACTAAACTGATTTTGGTCACAAACTCGCTGCAGTTTGTTACAAACTGAAAATTGAGCCCTAAGCATTTGAAGAGTCAAATACTGACTTTGAAGTTAGAATCCTCTTCAGATGAAAGACATCCACACCTCTGCAGGAGTTATATTGTTCAGTCTGTCTTGACTGCAGAGTGAACAAGACAGAAATCTATTGGTTTAGGGAATGAAGGCTATTTCCACAGCCAAAGCGTGTGAGAATTTACTTTTATGTGAAAGCTCTCATTCTGAGGAAAACAGCAAAATCTGTAAAAAGATGTTTATGGAGTACATTGCTGTTGCCTTCAGTGAATATTGATTTGGTATTCAGTGCTTTAAAATATAGGGTTTGTATAGGCTGTTTCAAAGGGTTCCGTGAAAGGTGATTGAGAAAACTAAGTTTATAAATGTGATGCAATTTATGGACAGAACTTCTGAAATTGTCTACAATTTTCCTCCACTGAGGGAGGAAAAAAAGGAGGGTGAACCAGAAATCTATAGGGTTGAAAAACAGTTAATGGATCTTGAAACTGTGTTTAATTACCAGAATGAACAGCAATACAGAAGTTCCCTGCACTGCATTCTTATATGCTTCTTACTTGAAGTCTAAGAGGTAATTTATTTTACCTCTTAACTAAGAGATAAACTTTACTTAACTTTACCTCTTTATTTAACTTTATCTCTTAACTAAGAGATAAAATATTTTGGTTGTGTCAGTTGTGGGGAGCCTGGAGAAGGTTACAAACCACATGTTGAAGAGAAATCCTGGTGTATATGGCCCATCACTTCCTGAGAAACTGGCACTTTCAAAGCCAAATCAAACACTCAGAAGCATTAGTCGTTATAAACAATTGTGGTCTTACTACTGGTTTCTTGCAATCTTAATGTTTTCTCCTCTAGGCATAGTTCATCAGAGCATGGAACAACAGTTTCTTAAACTCCCACACTTCTAATATTTGACAGTTGCATTTTCTGAACCAAAAGGAATTAAAACTATGGAATTCAGAAGTAGCATTCTGGAAAATTAAAAACATTTCATTTGGTTTTATAAAAAGGTTCCACTTAGGTACATTTAAAATAGGTTTGTTTTTGTGAGGCTGAAATGTTTTGTTTTCATTTTATTGACACAATGATTACATTATATTAATATAGAAGTCAAAATGGTCTATTTCTTTGACCTTATTGAAATGAATCCTTTGTACAGTTCTTCAGTAGAAGTGTCAATTAAATGGATATTCTTGTGGAATGAATGGATTTTGCTGATATCCTGGTTTCGGCTGGGATAGAGTTAATTTCCTTCCTAGTAGCTGGTACAGTGCTGTGTTTTGGATTTAGGGTGAGAATAATGTTGATAACACACCAATGTTTTAGTTGTTGCT
>NW_008825619.1:2265757-2272830 GCF_000699105.1 Pygoscelis adeliae | reverse complement strand
TCTTCCTCTTCCTCTTCCTCTTCCTCTTCCTCTTCTTCTTCTACTATTTTATTTCAATTATTAAACTGTCTTTATCTCAACCCGCGCGTTTTCTCTTTTTTATCTTTCTGCTTCCCCCCCGCCGCGGGGGGGGGGGGAGTGAGCAAGGAGCTGTGTGGTGCTTAGTTGCTGGCTGGGGTTAAACCACAGCAGCTGAATTGGCATTTTCCAGTGGAAAATATTACAGCAGAAAAAATACCAGCCATTTCTTACTTCTGACCCATGCTATTTGTAAAATTGTGTGATGTCGGTTCAGTACATTGGTATCTCAGTAGTAGTTTATGCTAAATCCCTCAATGCAATATAGATGTGAACTATCATATTAAAAATTCTCTCTGCTCAAAAAAAACCCCACTGTCCTCATTGCATCGAGGCTTTTGTCAAAACCTCACATTGGCTGATGAGCTAAGCATCTTAATTTCAGATGTTGTGCTTAGTATATTATGACTCTTTATATTAGCGGAACCTTAGTTTAGTCAGGTATAAAAGTGTACCCCAGCAGTCTTCAAGTAATCTCCACAGTGACTTTTTACTTCAGATATTATTAGACTTTAGACATTATTAGACATTTCCTTCTTTACTGTAGCTGGAATTAAGTAAATGTGGCTTTTATATTGTTACTTTGAATAATGGTGGGCCTTTCATCAACTGTTTAAAAATGTCATTTTAAATTAGATTACTGTTATTAAAGTGTTACTTACAGGCTAATTAAGAAAGGTAATAGTTAAGAGAATTGGTAATTTTTGGATTGCAAAATCAACCACATTTGAAAATAGCAACAAAATGTTATTTCTATACATTATATAAACTAAACACTATATAATGCAAATGTCCTCAAAGTTGTATTATGAAATCATAGGATCATAGAATCATAGAATATCTTGAGTTGGAGGGGACCCATAAGGATGACTGAGTCCAACTCCCAATGTTTTCTCTTTGCTATGTTTTTTGGGAAACAAAAACAGATTTTGGATTTCAACTTTAAATTATATTTTAATCTGAGACCTGGTAGCTGTTAAACTTGTATCTATCTTCATTTCTTCTTTTCTTTTTGGTTTTCAAATGAAAATTATTCTTTTCTGAATTAAAAATGCCTACTAGCCAAAAAGAAAGAACTAGGTTGCTGAAAACTCTCTATAACTTTAGCTAGAAATGTTGAAAAAATGTTTTCCAAATAATTTATGCAAAGAACTAATTACTTTTTATTTAAGAAACAAATTATCACGCTGTATTATGTATTTATTCCAAGTTCATCTACAGTACTGTAGAGTGACACCCAATTTTACCTATCTAGTAATCAGATGTGATGATAGGATTTACTTATCAGTGGCATTCACCCAGCATTTTGCTCTATACAAGCCGCCTTCTGTATGAGGAAGCACTCAGTGGGAAGTTGTCAGGGTGTTTTCAGTCCATGCAAGGCCCTCCAGACTCCTAGCTCAGTGTCAGCACCACCAAAGCAAAGGAACACTGGGAGATGAATACTTTTGGAGCCACAGATCACGCAGAAAGCCTCAAACCCTTTGAATCCAGGCACACAAGATTCACCTTAGTGGATTATCACTTTAGGATTATCACCTTAGTGACAAAAATGAGAAGCCTGAATAACCCTAATGCAGATCTGGGCTCTCACTGCTTCTACATTTCCTTGTTGTACATCCAGGAACTGACACCTTGAAAATGCCAGAAATAGCCAGGACTGGCTTCATCCTAACCTCATGTTAAGATGAGGTTTTACCCCACACTATCCTCCTTTATTTCTGTGATCTCATTTCCTCAGAAAATCTGCTCTGGACGTGAGCTGACACATTCAGGCTAGGTCTCTGCTCCGGAGGGCTGGAGGCATGCGCTGGAGAGACACTTCCCCTGTGTGTGTGTGTGAGGCACAGGCTCCCCATTTCTAGGCTCTCTGCTGTCGACATGGAAATGGAGGCTAGAGCCAGCACAGCAAGGGGCTTCCAGCTGCCAGGCTGCCAGCTGTGCAGCCTTTAAAAGGCTCTGCACTGTGAAGCAAGGCAAAATAACAGACCAGGCGGGTTTGCTATAGAAAAGGGGTACAGGGAATAAGCTTGAGCACACATGCACTGATTACCCACACAGCTCAGTTGTTAATTTGTTTCCTGTTTCCATTTAGGCTTGCTCTGACTAGGTCTTGCTAATGCAATTCCTAGATGTGGTTCTGTGGGGCTGTGCTCTGGGGGCCTACAGTCAGGTAGCAGCGAGAGCTGGCTGCTCTGCAAGGGAAAGGGAAGGGGGAGTCAAGGGTGGCAGCAAGGCAGATGGGGCAGCAGCCTCAGCAACAAGAGCCTACTTCCAGAGTACCCATGCAGGAAAAGTAGGGCAATGAGAAACAGGGCCAGCCACCGTCCAGTGATTGCTGGACAAATCTGTAGCAGCAAGGCAGGTCCGAGGGTAAAGGATGTCGAGTTGGTGAGTCAGAGCAGGATTGGCAAGGTACAAACATACGTACAACTTAACTAAGGCAAGCACCAATGGCATGGGCCTGAGCTCACCTCCTGAGCCAAGGTTCAGGGGCAGGCCCTGATGAGGCATGTCCGAGGACTTTCTGCCCTGTCTCCGTCCCAGCAGTTTGATCCCAGGTTACCCAGCCAGGCTGCAGCAGAGCTGGCCTGAGTGCAGGCAGCCAGAGCCTGAGGAGAGGGAAGGGCGGCAGAGCCAGGTGCTGCGCTCTCGGCCTTGACACAGATCTCAAAAGGCAGTACTGACAAAACACCACCAGTCTTGGCTTTTTCTCCCTTAGACAGTCCTCCAGCTCTCTCTTAATAGCTTTGTATGCTCAAGCAACCCATAGAGCCTCATGCCCCACATTTCCAGAAAAAATACTAATTTTGTCAAATAGACCACAAAAGACCCAGGGGAGATTCAAGGCGAAGTGCTTTTCAGTACACACATGGGCAATTTGCTTTACACAAGACTAGCTTTAACGAGCACGGATGGGAATCAGGTCTTGCCACTTGATTTTAGGATCATGGATCAGTCCTCTTCTATTCAGCAGAATTGACTAGGTCTAGTTCTTTGGTGGTGTGGCACGTGAGCTGGCATGAAACCAGGAAAACCTTGCAATTAATTCTGCCTGTGCTCCTTTAGAAGGTTTTCGTAATTGATATTGTTTCGTTGAAATGTTTTAGATTAAAAAAATCTGATTCATCAGTAAATTCAGAGCAGCTGAAATTTTTACTCTTTTAACAATTGCAGAACTTCAGTGAAATCTGAAATTAGTTGTTTATCTATCATTACATCAGCATGGTATAACTTGTCTTAGCATGCACTTCCTTTAATTCATCTGCCTCTATGAGTTCACCAAGCTTCTTTTACATCCGTCTCCTGAGAAGAGCACATCTAAGCTGTTCTCCTTGTTGCAAGCCCAAAGACTTTATTGGTAATGGTATTGACAGTGTAATTCTATTCTTTTTACCAGCTTATGTCAGATAAATATGCAGATCATAAAGTGAAAACATGAATTACTTGATGTGTATTACAAGGGCACTAGTCATTTTAATTACATTATTACATGTCTGGAACAGAACTACTTTCTGAGTGATGGGTACCCTTTTTTAAGGGTAAAATGGAAAGTTCAGTTTTCCAGGCCAGAGAAACCTATTGCATTCCAGAACAGATTATCTTCAACTGAATGGAATAAGGCCATGTTTCTTTTTCCCTAATTCTTCAAGCAGCTTATAATATTATGGGCACATAAAGTAGCAGTTCCTTCATATTTCTGACTGTGAGAACTCAAATTGTCTTTGATTTTCAGTTTGCAGTCTGTAAGAATATGATTGGAAGTAATTTGAGCTACAGTGATTAAGTGTTTTGAGTTGCCCAAACACAATAAAACAACAAAATAAATTTCTAAGATACATTCCTTCCTAAATGTCTGATCACTTTTAATGAAACATTTTGTCATCTGAGAAAGGCATCAACTTCAGGTACACACGCTGATTTATTTTCAGAAATATATGACAGCTGCATAAATCAGGCTGAAATTCCTGTCTTCAACAATGGCCATACTAAATACTGGGAGAATAGTGTAGTGAGTCATATAAGATCAGGGCAATCAGATGATAATATTTTACTGAGATATTCTCCCAGACTTCAGCAATTTGTAACAGGAGTGAGAGCGTGTGCTTGATGTGAGAGGTATTGTTTTTGTGTTTAATAGCCCTCATGGATTTTCTGCTGTCATAAAGATTTTGCTTCCGCAACATCCTGTAGTAAAAATATAACTTAATTATTCATTGTGTGAAGAAATCATACTTTTTCTTGTTTTAAACCTGAAATAAAATGGTTTAATTTGATATTTATGGATCTTTGATTAGAAAAGACAGAAAACACTTGTTCCCCGTTGACTGTTTTCTCTGTGCCACTCACCATACTATACTCTAAATGCTCAGTATTGGTTTACTTCTATTCCCACTGAGACTACCAACAAAGGATTTGATGGAAGTAGAGTTAGGTCAAAATCAGGAACTTCTGAAATCTCAATTTTATTCTTAGTTCTCTTCTCTTCCCACTTTTGAAGGATGTATACCTTCAAACTTCTTTTTCATTCTGTCATCTTGCATACTAGCTCCCCTTCCCCTCTATTTTTTCTTCTTTAATGTTATGATTTAAGTTATGCTGCATGCCATAAACATATATTGAAGTTTGGCAGGTACAACCAGGGACCTCTTCAGTTTCCCAGGAGAAAGTTGTACTGCGAACATAATAACCATGACAATCAAAACCCCGCAGTCATTCCTTCTTATAAAGAACTCCATATGTTTTCCAGGTAACTTGGGACATATATAAAAGAAACACACAAAGTTTGTCTTTGTATCTGCAGTGACCAACGATTTTCAAGATGACAGAGATTGTTCATTTCCGTCTAGTAGCAAACAAAACCAAACTTGAAATTCCTGCTTCCTTTTCATATTTTACAAATGGCAGCCTGATCTCTTATTTAGTATATTAGACTTTGTCGGAAAAAATAAAGTATGTATTCAAAACAAAACCAAGAACAAAAAGATTAATGAAATCCCTTATATAATGACCATTAAAGCAATTTATTTTCCCCTGAGACCATTCAATTTACTTTCTAGTGATTTGGCTTGCCTCTCGTTAAAAGTTTTTCCAATCATCGCAAATTTAATCTAACACTTCAATGTTAGTTTAATCATTCATCAGTTAAAGATTATGAGCTACCTCCCCATTTAATGCATATCAAACACCACTTAGTCATTGAGTGATGCTGCTTAAAGATTAGCATGTTTTTTCCTCTTGCAACTCCTCTAGAATGACGCTTTTCATGTTATCGCCATTAACTGTAAAATCTTCAGTAATTAGTTGTCCTTTTAAGTAAGCTTGATTCAACTTCGACTCCACTGCTAACTTTTTCAGCTAGCTTTAAAAAGCTAAAGGAAACTTTTCCTTCTTGAAAGCAAATAATTTATAAAATAAAGAATGTTAATTTGTCTTTTAACATGAATCAACAATATATGTGAGAGACAAAAATCGGGACATAGAAAGAAATGAAACAGAAATATGAACCAGTCCAATGATATGGTTAATGATGCTGTACGGATAGACTGTTCCTAGGCACCTGTAGGAATATTTGGTTTTGTATTTCCCTTGCATGTTGATGAATTAGTTAAGTATGCATGCAGCTATGATAAGCATATGGCCTACCATTTTAACTAGCTGTGCAGGCAAAGCAAACAAGACTACATGCATTTAACAGTTAACGTGGGAAAAGGGAAGGAGATTTGCTATCAGATAGGCTTTAGTACATTAAAAGGGAGAACTTTGGAGTGTGGATAGCAGACAGCTGTCAGAGTGAACCATTTACAAATGCTGACTTGTGCTTTAGCAGTGATGAGCAGCTCCTGCTCTCACTATTGCATCGTAATTAGCACTCCTTGAAATAGTTCACCAGAGATTTGAAGACTGCCAACCTCTTTACTTCTTGCCTTGGCCTAGTTTAGATAGCTTTTCAAGCCAGTGATGGGGAGAGGTTAATGAAGAAGATTCTGCTCATTTGGAATGCTAGAAATATTAAGGGACTTCTTGTATTTTGTAGTACCCACTGTGTCTATGAAGCAATGCATTCAGACTCCTCTGTTTCAAAGAATGAACAATTTATGATGTTAAAAGCAAAAAAACACCGAACTGAAAAAGTTGTTCTCCTGTCAACTCTTTCACTGGCTATTGATTTAGTTGTTTCAGAGCAGGAGGCTTGGTTTATATGTGAAGTCCTGGTCTTTCAATGTGATGGGTATGGTATAACCTTTCTCCAATACGGAGTCGCACTGGATTCTGTAAAAAAATAATTCATAGAATCATAGAATCATAGAATCATTAAGGTTGGAAGAGACCTCTTAAGATCATCAAGTCCAACCGTCAACCCAACACCACCATGCCCACTAAACCATGTCCCTAAGCGCCTCATCTACCCGTCTTTTAAATACTTCCAGGGATGGGGACTCAACCACTTCCCTGGGCAGCCTGTTCCAATGTTTAACTACTCTTTCAGTAAAGAAATTTTTCCTCACATCCAATCTAAACCTCCCCTGGCACAACTTGAGGCCATTTCCTCTCGTCCTTTCGCCAGTTACTTGGGAGAAGAGACCAACACCCACCTCGCTACAACCTCCTTTCAGGTAGTTGTAGAGAGCAATGAGGTCCCCCCTCAGCCTCCTTTTCTCCAGGCTAAACAACCCCAGCCCCCTCAGCCGCTCCTCATAAGGCTTGTTCTCCAGACCCCTCACCAGCCTCGTTGCCCTTCTCTGGACACGTTCCAACATCTCAACATCCTTCTTGTAGTGAGGGGCCCAAAACTGAACACAGTATTCGAGGTGCGGCCGCACCAGTGCTGAGTACAGGGGCACTATCACTTCCCTGCTCCTGCTGGCCACACTATTTCTGATACAGGCCAGGATGCCGTTGGCCTTCTTAGCCGCCTGGGCACACTGCCGGCTCATGTTCAGCCGGCTGTCGACCAACACCCCCAGGTCCTTTTCCGCCAGGCAGCTTTCCAG